>NW_005871457.1:483875-542056 GCF_000147115.1 Myotis lucifugus | reverse complement strand
CACGCTTCCACTCCGAATTCCCTCCACCGAGCCCGCAAGGCCTGGGGTCGGCCCACACCGCCCGCCTCCCCGCCCGGGACCGCGACCCTTCGGCCTGGGCAGCGGCCCCGAGGGCTTCCTACCGCTCAGGACGCTGCGGGGACGGAGAGCGGCTCCCGCCGGATCAGGGTTGCAGACAGCCCCGCAGCCGCAGCTAGCTGCCGCCCCACTGCCCTCAGTCCGCCGCTCCCCCGCTTCCGGGAACGGGCGCTTCCGGCGCCGGAAGTGCGTCATCACACCGCGCCCGCCGCCGCGGAAGCCCGGGGAGGCGAGGCTCGCGTGCGCCGCCGGGACCGCGGCGCTGACGGGCTCCCGTGCCGCGCCTCCACGCCGCCATGCAGGTCTCCAGCCTCAACGAGGTGAAGATCTACAGTCTCAGCTGCGGCAAGTCCCTTCCCGAGGTGAGTGCCCCGGGGCGCCGTCCCTTCCGCCCGGCTCCCGGCCTGTCGCAGCTGGGCCCTCATCCGCCCCGACCCGGGGAGGTCCGGGGCCAGAGCCGGTGCCGGGGAGCGGTGGGCGCCGGGAGACGAGCACCGGGGCGAGCCGGTCCGTGAGCTGTAAGGGAACTTGTAGGACGGAGGACGCGTCCCTCTGCGCGTCTGGGGCTGTTCGCAGCCGCTGTCACACGAGGAGGAGACCTGACGGGGTGGCTGACAGACAGGTCTCCCTCCTTTTAACGCCCGTTCAAATGCACTTTGTATTGATTTTAGAGAGAAAGGGAGAAGGAGAGGGAGGCGTATCAGTGATGAGAGAGGGATCACGGATGGGCTGCCTCCTGCACGCCCTCCCCCCGCCCCCCAGGATCGAGCCCGCAATCCGGCATGTGCCCCGACCTCCTGGTTCACAGGTTGATGCCCAGCCCCCGAGCCAGGCGGGCCGGGCAGGGCGCTTGCACCTTGCGGGCCGTAGTGATTTCCCGGCATCTTAGGGCAGAGAGTGGGCAGGGGCTGGGAAATGAGCGGTTCTCTCCTCATCTCACGGTGAAGTTGCGGCAGATCTGGGGAGGCCGCTTCCCGGGCCACAGGAGTAGCTCTAAAGTAGTGGTTCTCAACCTTCTGGCCCTTTAAATACAGTTCCTCGTGTTGTGACCCAACCATAAAATTATTTTCATTGCTACTTCATAACTGTCATGTTGCTACTGTTATGAATCGTCATGTAAATATCTGATATGCAGGATGGTCTTAGGCGACCCCTGTGAAAGGGTCGTTCGACCGCCAAAGGGGTCGCGACCCACAGGTTGAGAACCGCTGCGCTAAGCCGCGGTGGGACTCGGGAGATAGGCTGATGGGACTTGCTGATGGATTGGGTGGTGGCGAGGAGGCGTCAGGTGAAGGGAAGGAAGGAATCAGGAGAGAACTCCCGGGTTTTGGATCTGAACACCTGGCTACATGATGGGGACGGGGAGCTAACGAGCAGAAGGTATCGAGTTTTATTTTTGCTACTTAAGGTTTGAAGCCCTAGTAACATCAAGTGGAAATGTTGAGTAAACAGCTGTGTGTATGTTGGTATGGCGATCTCTCTTGTCTTCGTTTAAGGTAATTCAGACTTAAACTGCTCGTTTTTCTTTACCTGCTTCAAAGGTGAGGTAGAGTGGGGTCTTTTCCCTTCTCAGCAGCAGCGAGGCCTGGTGAATGGGAGAATATTAGAGCACCCGCATTTCCAGAGCCCGTCCTGGGTGTCTGTGAGATTGCTTGGCAGCGGTCACGTGCCGGTCTCTGTAGAGGGGGACGGCTGGCATTAGTGACAATTTTCAGTTCTTTGGCAAACTTTTTTTTTTTACTTTAGACTTACTGTTCATGCCACATGTGGGGTCTTGGTCTCGTTTGCTCTGCTCAGTGCTGTCTGTCTGTACAGAAACTCCTGAAGGGAACTTCCCATCATCTCTGTTAGAGGCTCTGGCCCTCTAGGGTCCCAGGCTCTGATGGAAGGACATCTCCGTCTCCTTTCCTCTGCTTCAGCATTTCGCTCAGGCTGTGTGAGACCAGTTATTGTGTCAGCTGCCTCCCTGTTGAGCATGACTGCCTGTGAGGAGGAAACGAATCCCCTAGAGGGGGACGCCTGGTGCGTGCCTTTGTTCTGCTTGCGTTAGGTTGATAGGAAAGCATATATCGAGTGCCCAGAAATGTACTGTGACATCACCATTAATTGAAACATTACTGCCTAAAATAAAATCAGAGACCAGCATAACCCTATAAATTAGTGCACTAAGTACAGAGGAAAGCCTGGCTCAAACTCAGGCCCTTCAAAGTATTATATATATATTTTTAAATATATTTTTATTGATTTCAGAGAGGAAGGGAGAGGGAAAGAGAGATAGAAACATCAGTGATGAGAGAGAACCATTGATTGGCTGCCTCCTGCACAACCCCCACTGGGGATCGAGCCCACAACCTGGGCATGTGCCCTTGACTAGAATTGAACGACCCTTCAGTGTTCAGGCCGACGCTCTATCCACTGAGCCAAACCAGCCAGGGCGGTATTATATGTTTTCAAATGTAGTCACTGCCTCAGGTGTTATACTAGGTACTTAGGGTTTTGAGTGGTGAGTCTGCCATATCAGAGAGTCCTAAAGATGACATGTCATGTGTCTAACATGGGCTGTACATTGGGCTGTGCTTTTAGAAATGACATCCGTTACTTTTCTTCCATTTCTCTAGGGCAGGGTTTATCGTTATTGACATTTTGGGCTGAACAGTTCTTTGCTGTGGGGCTGTCCTGGGCATTGTAGGGTATTTGGCAGCAACTCTGACCTCTACTCACTGGATGCCAAGAGTACACCCCCAGTTGTGACAACCAGATGTGTCTTAGGAATTGTCAAATGCCTTTTGGGGGCAAGTTGCCCTTGGTTGAGAGCCGCTGCTTTAGGGCAATCGTGATTGATTAATGCTGCATCATACTCAGGCATGTCGTTATGCTGCTGCTAGGCCGGGGGATGTTAATTACCGAGCAGAATGTGGTAACCCAGTAAATATGACTTTCAAAAGTATCATTGCCTTCTTACCAAGCATCAGCTATTTAGTCAGTTATTTATCTAGTTTTGTTCTTTGTAAACATACTTTTAAGAAATGTTCTCTTTTTAATGGCTTGCTTTTTATTTTTATTTATTTGTAATGATTATTATTTTATTGATTTTAGGGAGGGAGGGAGAAGGAGAGAGAGATAGAAACATCAATGATGAGAGAGAATCATTGATCGGCTGCCTCCTGCACACACCCCCGCGCCCCCCCTGCCCCCCCAACACATACACACTGGGGATTGAGCCCACAACCTGGGCAAGTGCCCTTGACTGGAATCGAACCTGGGACCTTTCAGTCCCCAGGCCAACACTCTATCCACTGAGCCAAACTGGCTAGGGCTTAATGGCTTGCTTTTTAAAATTTCACTTAAATAGACGGAGTTCCATATATCAGTTATAACCCATAATATTTGAAGCTTACTGCTTTCTCTTAGATTGATTAGATGAATTAATTTTCCCTTGTTTAAAATATGGTACAGTTCTAAAAATGTATTGTCTAATACATGTAAATACGTACAAGAAAAGTATCCAGAGGATATGTTAACAGTAGGGTTAGGATTACAGAATATTTTTCCTTTCTCTGTTATGTATTTGTGTAAGGTTTAACATTTTTTTAATGTGAGCATGTGTAATTTTTGCCAGCAGAAAAACAATTCAAGTAAACATGTTTTAAAATAAAGTCTCTTCGTTTTCTCTAGTGGCTTTCTGACAGGAAGAAGAGAGCACTGCAGAAGAAAGATGTGGGTGAGTATTGTTTGTCCCACTGCGGCCAGAGACGTCTGGCCCTTTAGGGTCCAGGCTCTGTTGTCGAAGGAAATCTCAGTCCCTTGCCTTTGCCGAAAGCTTGTTCGCTCAGGCTGTGTGAGTCCAGTTATTCTATCAGCTGCCTCCTTGTTGAGCATGACGTCCCGTGAGGAGGAAGCGAATCCCGGCGTCCATGTTAGAAACCTGCACTCATTTACGGCTACCGTACTGAAGTGAAGGTGTACAACTACGCAGGAAAGCAATCTGCTTTCTTCTTAAGAAATCTCTTGTTGTGGTTGATGTGTTCCTGGTGAGTGTGGGATTTGACTTTACCTAATTAAAAGCTAATATGTTAGCCTTTTATAACAGATCAGCTGTTCATTTTCTCTCTTTGTAGATGTCCGGAGGAGAATTGAACTTATTCAGGATTTTGAAATGCCTACTGTTTGTACCACTATTAAGGTTTCAAAAGATGGACAATATATTTTAGCAACTGGTAAGCATCTTTTTGGTTATGACTTATGTACATTTTATATCAGGAAATATGATGGCATAGGTCACTTTTTAAATTTCCCTATCACTTCATTATAAAAAAATTTAAAGCTGTAGAAACATTGAAAAAGTTGTACAGTGACCGTCCATTACCCATCCTCTTGATTCTTCAGCAGTTTTCTGTATTTGCTTCATTACATGTCTATCTGTCCACCCATCACCCATCTTGGCTTTTAATGCATTTCAGGGCAAATTGCAGATATCAGTATACTCCACCCCTACAGACCTCAGCGTGTATATCATTAACTCCAGTTCAATATTTATTTATGGCTTTTTAACGTAAATTTACATACATTGAGATGCACAGATCTTAACTGTAATGAGTTTTGACAAATGCAACACCTGTGTAGCCCAAACTGCTCTCAAGGTGTAGAACATTCCTTTCATCCAGAAGCTTCCTTGACGTCCCTCATGCTCCCACCCATGCGTAGGCACCCACTGCTCTGCTTTTTCTTTTTTACTGCAGACAAGTTTAGTCTGTTTTAGAACTTTATATAAATGCGGTCATATACGTAGGACTTCATATTTGAGATTTATGTGTTGTTATATGTGTCAATATGTTGTCCTTTTAAAATTACCAAATGGTATTTCCTTGCAGGAATAGACCACATTTTATTTATCCTTCTCCATCAGATGGACGCCTGCCCTGGCCTGTTTTTGGCTGTTGTACTAGTGTGTTTGGAGGACATTGCTAGGCCCCAGGGTCGGTGTATGCTTAGTTTGAGAGACAGCTGCCAGGCTTTTCCCACAGTGGTCAGATCATGTTACACTCCCACCAACAATAAAGAAGAGTTCCTAGAAAGGTCTTTTAACATAATTCTCTGTGTCATATATTTAATATTTTTATGCCACTAAGATTTTGTATCGGCAGTGTTCATCGGTATCAAAGAGCCATGACTGTGGGAACATTTAATGTATTATCACTTAACACATTACCACCCAGCCATTTTTGGCTGTGATTTTGGTACATACATCCTGTGTGTTGTCCACATACATTTTTTTGTTGGCTTAACATTATCCGCCTTTGTCCCTTTTCCAACCACTTTCCTATTTGACAGAACTTCTGTGCATCTACATGCCAGTCTCTTTTGTTCTTTGTGAATGGTTGTCTCAGTAGTAACACTATCTACGTTTCCTAGCCTCCAGCTTTATATTTAGAATAGATACAGTTTTATATCCTATATAATAAAGAGTTAATATGCTAATTAGACTGGATGGCGGAACAACCTTCCCTACGACCTTCCAGAATGACCAGTGGGCGGGGCCACAGGGCCGTGAGGCAGCCTGGGCGATCCGCCGAGCCCCCTTGCACAAATTTCGTGCATCGGGCCTCTAGTATGTAAATAATTACACATAATATACACACTATGCATATTATATATGTAATCTATATTCTGTATATAGTCCTGTGCTGCATAATGACGTTTTGGTCAATGATGGCTATGTATACGACAATGGTCTCATTAGCTTACAATGGAGCTAACAAATTCCTATCACCTAGTGATGTCGTAGCTATGTAATGTCAGAGCACAATACATTGCTCACGGGTTAGTGGTGATGTTGGTGTAAACAAACCCACGGCGCTGTCAGTCGTGTAAAACTACAGCACATACAATTATAGTCGTGGACTGTACCACCTAGGTCTGTGTGAGTGCACCCTATACTATTAGCGCAATGATGACATCGCCTAATGATGCCTAATTTTTCAGAATGTGTCCCCCTAGCACTTGACTGTATAGTATGTGTATATGTATATATTATACTGTTTTGTTTTTACATCCTCACCTGAGGTCATGTTTCCATTGATTTTAGAGAGCGAGGAAGGGAGTGAGAGAAACATCAAACAGTTGCCTCCCTCATGGGGATTGAACCTGCAACCTGGACATGTGCCCTGACTGGGATAGAACCTGCCACCTTTTGGTGTATAGGACGACGCTCCAACCAACTGAGCCACACCGGCCAGGGCTGTATACTGTACTGCTTTAAAAGGGGATCTTGGGCTTTGATACTTGCCAGTGAACATAGGACTACCGCATTCCTTTCTTTTAAAAGTATCTTAATTGGTTTTAAAACATCAGTCTTTTTCTTATTGCAAACATGCAAACTTTACAGAAGTGTAAAGATAAAATGTGAAAGGCCCTAAAATTGCATTGTGCTTATTCCTCTAACTTTTTTCTGTACAAAGTGCTAACATCATCATTGTTGAGTTTTACACAAATGGGATCATATTGCAGACACCAGTCTCAGCGCCCACTCGTGCTCTCTGTTCTCTCTCTCACTTAGTACTACATTCTGGCAGCTTTCCATGTCTGTGTCATCTTCTTTATGATCTGTATGAAGACTTACCCTCGTCTATGTAACCATTTCCTACCAGCGGACATTTTACTGCTTTCCATTCTTGGCCATTTGTAAACAGTGCTGCAGTGAACTCTTCATGTCTTTGGTACACTTGTGGGTGTGTTTCTATAGGACGAATTTGTATATGTTGCAGTACATGTTCAAGATGTGTAAACATCGCATAGTTTACAGATATTGCCAGGTTGGCCTCCAGAGAAGTTGTCACAATTTATAGTAATCACCAATAGTGTATGAGAGAACTTTTCTTAACACCCTCACCTCAGCACCATAGTAGCCATTCTGATGGACAAAAAACGATTTTACTGTTGTAATCAGCTTTGTTAGATTATTTGTGAGGTGCGTTAATTATTTGTATTTCACTTCCTGTAAGTTGCTTGCTTATATCCTTGCTCGTTTTCCCCTGGGGATGTTGGGGAGGGTTGCTTCTACATTCTTCTCCTTTGCTATGGTTACAGTGAATCCTACTTACCTCTGAACAGAGAGTATACTCAGCATATCTGCAGGGTACTGACAATGAGAGGTGTGTCCTTTAGGTTTTACATCTCATTAATTTCTTTATAGGAACATATAAACCTCGGGTTCGATGCTATGACACCTATCAATTATCCTTGAAGTTTGAAAGGTGTTTAGATTCAGAAGGTAAGTAAAAGGTTACATTTGAATTCATGAAACCAGCTTTTTATGTTTGGCTTCTTTTCTGCCTGTTAAAACGGGAATGGGTTGTGTATTAGTTTTCTTTGCTGTGTAACAAATGACCGTAGACACCCACGATGAGCTCACAGGTCTGCAGGCGAAGTCCATCCAGGCTCTGCCGCGTCCTGTGCTCAGGCTGCGCTCCAGGGGCCAGCCTGGTGGGACGCCTATCCAGAGGCTCGGGAAGGGATCCGCCTCCAGGCTTCCAGGTTGGCAGGACGCAGTTGGTTGAAGTTGTAGGACTTGAGTCCTGTTTCCCACTGGCCTTCATCCTCGGGCCGTGCTCGGCTTCCAGAGGCCGCCGGCATTCCTCCTCAGCTGGTCCCTCCGCCTTCAGACCACAGCAGCTCATTGGCTCCTCCCCTTCAGCCAGCGGGAGAAAGCTCTGCTTTTAAAGGGCTCCTGTGATCATAAACCTCCCCCTGGCCATATAATGTGACAGTCACGGGAGTGGTGTCTCGTCGCATTCACAGGTTCCACTCCAGAAAAGGGGGCTGTGGCCGGGAAGGTCAGTGGGTCCTGCTAGTTCTGTCTAGCACAGAGGGCAGAGAAACGGGAACATGGGCTCTGTCTTCGCCTGACTTGTTTCACCCAATACAGACGCCATGTGCTGCTGATAACACCTGTTTTCCCTCTTTATGTTAGTTTACCAGATACACTATGAATGGGTAAAAAGTTACTGTTACCCTTTTTAAAGCAACAGTTTGTGAATGTTCTGTAATACCTATTTTATTTTGAACATCTCAGAAAAATTGGGGCAACATTTAGAAGTCATTATGTTTTGTGAATTTATATTTAATTGCCTTCAGTTCTGCAGAAAATCTAATTGGCCAGTACTGAGAAATTATAAAGCTTTAAATTTTCCATTTGGTGTTTTGGGAGCAGCATAACATGGCAACTTTGTTCTTGTTTTATGTAGGGGCAAAAACAAGAAGAACCCAGCATTTGTATATAATTTTTGTGTTGAATTAGGATCTTTGCATTAAGTTTGCCTTTTTATTAAAAACTTGAGAATTGATTGTTTTTTCCTACTGTTTCTTATTTTCCAGTTGTCACCTTTGAAACATTGTCTGATGACTATTCAAAGGTACGTTTGATTGGTTTGTACTGGCTATCAATACATGAATGACTGGAATTTATTTTTATAAGTGGCTTTTTGATGTTCCCATTGCTAACTTAAAATGGCTGTGTAGTAAAACCTTTCATTTTCTATCAATATATTTTAATTTGTCACATGTATAATATGTAGTGTCTTTTAAAACTGATAGAAAAAAATAGAAAAATAAATAAAACTGTGATAGAGATAGCTTTTTCTAGTTTAATATCAAAATAAAGTTTCCATGTCACATCCGAAACCTTATCTGTATTTTTAAGAATTGGTAGCAGTCATGTTTTTTCAGACCATCTTAGATTCCAGGTGTGTAATTTTCATTGCATTAAACGTGGGGTTATTTGCCAGGTTGCTTTCATATTCATAGGTGTAAAGTAAAATAGCTATGCTGTATGTTTAATTTTATTAACCCTGCAGATAAAAATCATGGCATATTCTGAAACAGGTAAAAAAAACAGCCAATTATATACATTTTTTTCTTTTCTTTCTTTGCCTTATTCAATTTCAATGGAAAGTTTTAAATGTCAGATGTCACCTTGGAGGAAATTGAATTTCCTGAGCTGACATGGCTTTATATATTGTGATCAGTTCTGGAAACTGTGGAGTATAGTTTATTCTTTTGCCTGTGGTAGCCATTTGTCATGTGTTTGGGACATGTAATTTTATAATGTGTTTGATCTAGATATTGATAAATTTGCTTTTAAATACCACCTGAAGATTTTAAAGATGCCTTTGTAATACATTAAAGTTCAGTTTTTACAAGTTTATCAAACCCTGTGTGATAATTGTGAGATTATTTATTTTTTGGGGGTGGCGGGCATTTGTTTTAAGCCTTTCCGTTAGAAGGTTAGGTTTGCAGAAAAACTGCCTAAGATGCAGGAAGGCATTGAGTACTCACTGGAGAGGTTTGATTCCTCATCACAATTTTAATCACGATGGAGAGTTGTGCTGATATACTTGTGTGTTTACAGAGAGAAAGGAGGGTGAGGGAGGCCAGAGGTTTTCTAGCTTAGCTAGTTTTAGTGATGATGAAATAAACACTCTACCTGGAAACCTAAGCAAACTAATTTTCTTGTTTCGTTTTCAGATTGTCTTCTTACATAATGACAGATACATTGAATTCCACTCCCAGTCAGGCTTTTACTACAAAACCAGAATACCGAAGTTCGGGAGAGACTTCTCCTACCATTACCCGTCCTGCGACTTGTACTTCGTTGGCGCAAGGTATTGGGCCTGACACCCTTTGTTCCTCCTTTCCACCTCGTTTCCCCAGACAACTGCTGTTCCCAACGTCGAGGAAAATTAAAAGAAGAATAAGCCATGATGCCTGCCTTTCAGTTGCTCACAGGGTGTAGTTCCAAAGTGACCTATTTAGGAACTACATCCTTGACTCTCCGTAGCATGGTGCTCTAAAGCTAGAGACATGTGACCTAAGAGGGGCATATGAGTGGGGAAGTCCGTTTCTTAGCACCATTGCATGGCTTTTAAACGCTTTTGATTCTTAAATATTACCTTCTTTATGATTATAAAAATAATACATATCCTCTATAGAAAATTGGAAAATATAAAAAAGCATAAAGAAGAAAAAAATCTCTCATCCAGAGGAAACCCTTATTGATCTTTTATTGTATTTCCTTTAAGTCTTTTCTTATATACACACTAGAGGCCCGATGCACGAAATTCATGCAAGAGTAGGCCCTTCTTCCCCAGGCTGCCAGCACCAGCTTCTCTCTGGCACCCGGGACCCTGGCTTCCCTCCAGCCTCTGGCAGGCACCCGGGATCCAGGCTTCCCTCGCAGCCCTGGCTTCGTTTGGAAGGACTTCCAGTCTAATTAGCATATTATGCTTTTATTATTATAGATATAGGTACATTTTGGATCTTGTATTCTCCATGTTATCCTAGCTAATAAAAGAGTGATATGCAAATTAACCGTCACTCCACGACAAAGATGGCAGTGCCCATAGCGGCTGGGGCAGGTTGCTGGCAGCGTCACCCCAGCAATGTGAGCCCAGCAGGCAAGTGCGCCTGCAGGCAGCACCCAGCAGGGCCTACTTGGCTGTCGCTGTGGTGTGGAGCAGGCAGGCCCCGCAGAGAGCAGAGAACCACAGGGAGTGGGCCCAAGCCGTCAGTAGGACATCCCCTGAGGGCTCCTGGATTGGAGAGGGTGCAGGTCAGGCTGAGGGATCCCCCCCCACCCCTTCCCCACCCCCACATGAATTTCATGCATCGGGCCTCTAGTTGTAAATAATAGTCTACCTAATGACTTCATAATATTTCCTTGGCACATGGGTGGTTTAAATCACTTATATGCTTGAACAAACTTACACACAAGCTGATTGTTTTTTAGGTTTAGAGTACACTTTTATATTTTACAAAAGGAAGCGATGCCTTATGAGGGATACACACACACACACACACACAAGGGTGGACAAAAGCAGGTTTACAGATGTTTGTATGGAAAAGAATATAATAATAAATAATGCAAGAATAAATTTTCATGAACTCACAACTGTAAACCTACTTTTGCCTACCCCTTTATATATATATTTCTAAAAATTATATTTATTTGAAGAAAAGTTTATAGTAGTTTACCATATTTTTTATTGTTTTTTAGTTTACCATATTTTTAATTTTATATGTTACTTTGCAGCTCTGAAGTTTATAGGTTAAACCTAGAACAAGGACGGTACCTAAATCCTCTACAAACTGATGCTGCGTGAGTATTTTATTTTAAGAAACCTGCAGTATTTATTTGGGCCAGGAGATGGAGCCGGATGCTCACATTGTTATCAAGCAATACTCTGGGCAATTTAATTAAAGAGTAGCATTAAGTTTTTCTTAAACAAAAAATTTGCTAAAAGATCTGGTGATTTCTTGAAATTTTTAATTTTTAAAAAATAGACTTGAAAGTTTTAAAACTCACTAAAAAATTCAGTTTATTATTTTTTGTGTTCTTTAAATTTCCCTTCATGGTTTTGTTTTGTGATATATTTTCTTGTGGAGAAATTATAAATTAACTTGGAATAACATTTAAAAATTATTATCTTTTATATTGTTGCTAGCAGAAAATTAAGGTTTTTTTTCATTTTCCTTTTATACATTATTGTCTAAACTTTTGTTTTATTTAAAGAGAAGTCCTTTTAGGAATGAATCTGAATCTGTCATCATAATAATAATAATGTTGAGTAATAACAACAACAATAATAGTAAAAGGGCTTTCTGTGCCAGACATTATTCAGTATTTTATATATATCAATATATATAATAAAATACCACGTGTGGGCGCGCACGTACAGTGCGATTGAAACTTTGTGGCCCATGCGCAGAAGTCGGTATTTTGTGGAAGAGCCACACTCAAGGGGCCAAAGAGCCGCATGTGGCTCGAGAGCCGCAGTTTGCCGACCACTGCCCTGGGGGGACACTAATATGATCTCCCTATTGCTTTACTGTTTTAGGGAGAATAACGTTTGTGACATAAATTCAGTGCACGGCTTGTTTGCCACAGGAACAGTAGAGGTGAGCATAACTGGCTTGATTGTGTAAAAGTATTTGTTTTACGTTTGATAATGAACGAAATTGCGTTTAAAGACAGTTGCTCAGCTCCTAGGAGCCGGGTGCTAAGGAAGCCACAAGCCACTGGCCTGCTCTTCATATGGAAAGCTGTTACAGCTGCTGCCGACTGCCCCGCTCTGACCCTGACCTTCTGGAGCGGGATGGGGGTCACTGCTGGAGCCTAGCTCTGGGGAGCAGTGTGGCCGCCATTCTTGTTCTTAACAGGAGGCACTGAGTCATGGAGCCCCGCTCTCTGCTGCTTGCTAGTTTCATTAGTTACTTTCCCTGGGGCTGTTTCTTATGGTGAAATGGAGGTAATAAGCCTCACCTCGCCAGCTTCATACGGTGCTGGTGAGAACAGGGAAGCATCCTTGACGCGGACATTATCGCCGTAAAGGCAGATGGGATTGTGGTTGGTACGTCCTGGACAGTATCATCCAATACATACACAACACGTGCCTTTTCAACCGCAGTGCCTCCGAATCAGTGTCCTCATGCTTGTCAGGAGTTTTTCTAGATTTGCATTTCTAATTACAATGTAAAATTCTCATAGAAAAGTAGAGAGGAAGTATGTCAGACATATATTACTTAGAAGTGTCCTCTGTGCCTGTCAGCCACCAGGCTGCACGCCGAGAGCTAACGAGTGAATAGTGGGCAGTGTCAGCCCTTTGGGTTTTTCCGTGTATGTGCAGGTGTGCATATGTATTAGTATCACTTTTTTTAAGGATTTTACAAAAAAAATTTATCATGGTTCTCCACTTGCTTTTTTTTTTTTAACGTGACGGTATATAAATGCGCATTTTTATACATTGATACCTATAATCACTTCCAATACAAAACTAGTTTTGTAAACATATGGGCAGAGTTCCATTATTTGTTTATTAAATCAATCCCATGTGGATGAAAGTTAGGCCTTTACTCAAGTTATTTTTATGTTAGGAGATGAGGATTTGAAATGGGACACATGATGTTGATTTAATGGAAATATGTAAAACTATATTGAATGTGTTATGATACTGTTATGCCTAATCAGGCCAATGAAGCATTCTCTTGGTAATTTATCTAAAAATTTTCCAGTAGCAGCTATTGTTTGAAGTTGCTGGTTTCTGTGTGTTTAGGGTCGAGTGGAGTGCTGGGACCCACGGGTTCGAAGCAGAGTTGGCCTGTTGGACTGTGCGTTAAGTAGTGTCACGGCAGATTCGGAGTAAGTAGACGTGAACTTGCAGTTTAAATATTCATCTGCTTCTGATGTATCAATACTAAATTAAGGTCCATTCCTAAAGGAGGAACCTCTTTAGACTTATGTCTGAGGTTGTAGTTTCTGTGATTGTGTAAAAACCCTCTCCTGTGAAAGCTCACTGAGCGGGTAAGCCAGATGGCATTCCTCTCTGAAGTACTTTAGAAGGGAGGGTCTAGCATAGAACCAGGAGTCCGCCGCTGCAGTGAAGCAAAAGGGTGTCCCTCCAAGGCTGAGGAGGCAAGTTTCAAATGATGCTCATTGTAGTTTGGGGCTGAGGCTCTAGGTGGCGTAAGAGACATGAGGATGCTGGCAGTCCCAGCCTGGCCTGCAGGTCCTGGTGGAAGGACGCAGCAGGAGGCGTGAGAGGAGGGCTGCTGTTGGCTCTGACCTGTCGTCCAGCACCTTTCCACACAGCTCGGCTTTGGTGCTGAAGTTCTGGGCTGCTGAGGGGGAAGCCTGTTCCAGGTTCATGGCCATAACCATTCATCATTCCTGGACTTTCACAGATCCCAGGGCCCCCCGTGCTCCCTAGTCTTCTATTGTAGCTTGACACAGCTAACTTCAAAAAGGGAAGTGGGCATATCCATGCTGAGTGTAAAATGATTCCTCTTAAGAAAGAAGGGGATGCTTCTGTAATGCCTCATCCTGGCTTAATTAAGGTGAGAGGCGTTGTCAGACGGAGTCTTGTTACCTGGTTTTATATTTTCAGAAGTTTTTGTTGTTGTTGGTAGTTGCTTTGAGAATATTTCTTACAATTCTTGAAGATAACCTACAGGTTTTTAAAGGTTGGTTACATTTATATGTAGACTTATTTTTTATTTTGATTAGGAAAGTTTGGATACAGTTGCCTTTTAAAAAGAAGGGGAGAGAGTGATTTCCCATGAGAATTGAAGGAAAGATTAAGAATCAGTTTGTTTCTCAGAAGAAGGTTTGGCGGTGCCCACACGGACCAGGAATGCTTTGCCTTTCAGGGTGAACAGTCTACCAACCATCTCTGCTTTGAAATTTAACGGTGCCTTGACCATGGCAGTTGGAACATCCACAGGGCAGGTAAGTGTGTTTAAGCTGGAAACCCACACTGTAGTGTTCCAGATACACGTATGTGTTGTGGGAACAGAAAGTGAAGCATTGCGGGGGGTGGGGGGGGAGGCGGGGGCAGAGGAGGGGGCAGAGGAGGTTTACAGTGTGAGTGCACGAAACACAGTTTATTCTCTTATTATTATTTATTGTATTCTTTCCATACGGATGACTGTAGACCTGCTCTGCCCCACCCTGTACGTTTTGGCCAGAGTGGAAAGCGCCTCCAGATGCTGTTCTTTCAGCACCTGAGTCACTTTGGTTCTGAGCTCAGTGTGTGGTCTGGGAGGCTCTTGAGCAGAACTACAGGAGGGTGTGTTCCCTTGCCTGTGGCTTAGAACTGTTTTTCCCAGAGTGTCCTGGGACAGAATTCTGTGGTTGAAACAGTTTGGAATCTGCCAGATTCCCACTCTTGGGGATTCATAGCGCATTTAAATATACATGGAAGGCTCTGAGAATTCCTGTGGACAAGAAATGTATTGACTACATATTTCCAAAATGTGTTTGTCCCAGGCATCTGTCTCTCACCTAGCACTATTTACAGGTCCCCTGCACGGGCGACCGGGGCACAGCTCAGCACGAGTGGAATGGCTGCAGGGGTTTCAATCCATCTTTCCTTCTCTCTCTCCCTCCCCCCCTCCCTCCCTCCCTCCCTGCCTCCCTCCCTTTCTCCCTCCCTTCCTGGCAGAGCCCATACATTTGTCAGTTTGCTCTCCCCCCAGAACAGGTCTGAGACCTTGCTTCCAGGACTTGTACTGCCTCTGCCCTCATGGTCTGGAGAGGACCTGTCACCTGGGATGCAGACCGAGCTGCCCCAGGTTTCTTGCCTCCATGGCAGGGCTCAGAAAAGACACCCCCCCGCCCCCCCCCCCCCCGAACCCCTAGTCATAGCCTTGGCACCGCTGTCTGTCCAGAATCTCCCAGGACTGTCTTCTTTATGTCTGTCATGCTGGCTTCTGTCCCTCGCTGTGACATGCCTGGTACATAGTAGGCCCTCAGTGTGTATACTAGTATTTGTTGAATTCCCAAATGACACACATTCTTTTGGGCTTCCTTTTTGTTCCTTTCTTAGTATAGCTCAGTAGTTCTCAATCTTAGTGCGCTTACGAACTGCTCGGGGTTGAACTCATACAGCCATGCGCTCTGGGGGTGACTGAAGAGCTTTTTCTGAGCGTTTTTGCTGGCTCACTGGGGTCTTTGTACTCTGGGTGAGGGTGTCCATTGTGCTCATAAAAAGGCAGTAGAACAAAAGGCAGCCACCTTTGTAACTTAAAAGTTGCTTTTTAAGATAAAATGTTTAAACAAATTATTTTTTCTTTTAGGTCTTATTATATGATCTTCGCTCGGATAAGCCACTGCTAGTTAAGGATCACCAGTATGGGCTGCCCATTAAGTCGGTCCATTTCCAGGATTCTTTAGATTTGATTTTGTCTGCAGACTCTCGAATTATCAAAATGTGGAATAAGAACTCAGTATGTATGTTTTTGTTGAAATTTTTATTAAAATAATATTTTCTTAAGCATATTTGATGTTCTGTCCCCTAAGCTCCAAGTATTAATAAGTAACAAAATCCTATATTACTGGCTTTAATCTGCCTCTGCTTTTCATTTCAAAACCTAAGTATTTTGAGAGAAGTAAAAGATTAATTCATCAACTAAATAGGAAAACATTAATTCAGAATTCTTTGCATTTAATTAATAACAAACTTAACATCTTTAGTCTTAAAGTGTCACTCTTTTATTTTTTTTTCTTTTGACTCATTTTTGAGATGAAGCGGGTGGAAGGTCCAGCGGCCTCACGTGGTGTCTACAGGGCGAGCATCAGCCTTTCCCGCGGGGCTGCCTGTGCTCAGGGGAGAGGGGCCAGCAGCCCCATCACAGCCGGCTCCTTGTCAGCATCTCTGGCTGCTTAGGCCATTTCTCTTCTATTTTGGTTCCCAAGTGTTGACCTTTCCTGAGCTTACGTTCTAGTCCCCTGGGATCTGTGGTGGAGGTCAGAGTGCCTTCCGGGGTGTTCTGCCCCTCCGGCCCTAGGAGCTTCTTGGCTCCGGCGCCTGGGCTGATGCTAGGGGAGAGGACGGCTTCCAGCTTGTCTCAGTCTCGGCAGAATCACCTGATGGCCACCGGGAACCGGCTCAGCTGCTTGCATTGGCTGGCTTTGGGCTGGGAGGGTTTTCTTGGGAAGTGTTGTGGTGCTGTAGCTGGGTTTTCTCTGCTCTTTTTCTGGTAATCCAAACGAATGGACTTTCAACAATACCTATTTTTAATACTACAAATAGAGACTTTTTTTTTTTTTTAATTCATAAGGTATTAGGGAAGTAGAAGTTACCCTGACCTGGCTTCCCTGCTAGTGCAAGGTCATGAGTGATGTCGGTTTGGATGTGCCTCCCAGGCCCTGAACTGCGGCGAGGTTTTCCCCGACGTGGAACTCGTCTTCTTCGTCCCATACTATTGTAGTTCTCTTTCCCCTTCCTTTTTCCTTCCCTCTTCCCTTCCTGCTTCAGTGGGATTTGAGGAGAAAGGGAGGTGGCTGTGTGAATTTCATTGTCTTGAATTAGAACTTGGCTCCTGTTTTTCACTGGACACAAAATACCCGCCTTCCCCATACTTTACCCCCCGCCTCCCGCCGCGCCCCCCCTCCGCCATGGAAGCCTCTGCTAATGAGTTAACACGGCAGGAGCTGGCGGGGTTTATCGCCTCGGCTCTGGAAGTCATGGTGCTGTAGTTGCCACAGTAAGTTTTATTTTGGCATTGTTGTTATGACTAAGTGCACCATCCTGACCAACACCCAGGTGTCTTGGTTTTGCTTGACTGGCTTTCCTTGTTTATCTTTCTTATCACCTTTTTCCATACCATCTTCTTCGGTCTTTTTATCTTACTTTCCTTCTCTTAATTTTTTAAAATATATTTTTATTGATTTCAGAGAAGCAGAGAGAGGGAAGAGGGAGAGAGAAAGAAAAACAGAAACATCAATGATGAGAGAGAATCATTGATTGGCTGCCTCCTGCATGCCCCGCACTGGGGATCGAGCCCATAACCCGGGCATGTGCCCTTGACCGGAATCCAACCCGGGACCCTTCAATCTGTAGGTTGATGCTCTATTCCCTGAACCAAACCGGCTAGGGCCTCTCTCTTAACTTTTAAAAAAGTGCACATTGCCCCTCACATTTAAAATAAAAATGTCTTAGGCTTAACTATATAATAACCATCACGGTATGTACTTGCAGGATTTCATTTTGCAAGTTATTTCATGTTCATTATCTCAGTCGGTCTCCCCAAAGCCTGTGGTTTAGGTATGGGAGGTAGTGTCCTCCTTTTACCAGCTGACCAGCTCACCTTCTTGGTTTCCCCGAGTACCAAGTTTAACCAGGGTGTGTTTCCCAGATTATGAGAATTTTTTTAAGTTGATGTACAACTTTATGTTAAACTTTACCCTTTTCTTTTGTGTAAACATTATCTTTAAAACTGTATGTATTTTTTTGGATGTCACCTTTTCCCCCTGGGCCTCCGTTTCTTTGTCTCAAAAATGAAAAGTATTTGATAAATTAATCAAATGAATTCTCCAAGATATTTTTAAAACTTAAATTCTATGATTCAAATTAGAAGATTGTATTTCTTCACATACCAGTGTGTGGTTGTTACATCTCCAGTATATTTTCTTTACAGGAGATTGCCAAAAGCTGTCTTCCTTTCACTATTTTAATGAGTCCTTTTTGCTTACTCTTTCAGGGGAAAATTTTTACTTCCTTGGAGCCAGAACATGACATTAATGATGTCTGCCTCTATCCCAACTCAGGTATGCAGTATGTGGCCACGGCTCATTCAGTGAGACAAATCCAGGCTATGCTTTATTTGTTTTAAACTCATTTTATTTCTGAAGACAGGGTTTGGCTTTGTCAGGACGGTTCTTGGATATTGTATGTACTTGAAGAATCAAGAGCAGGAAGTGGTGTGGGTGATTCAGAGAGTGGCCTCTGAGTGACTCAGTCCTCGGCCAGCCTCGCTGTTAGTAGAAACTGGTGGCAGTGTGTAGGCAGGTGGCAGGTGAGATGCTGTTTTAGTGAGCTCTTCAGCTCCTCCATGTGATGAGTAATAGTGCGTGGGAATCCAGGTTAGGGGTTGGGAAGTCCGAGGTTGCCTGATAATACACAGGCTATGAAACCATGGGTGTTGGCATGTTGTATGCAAATTACAAGGCAGATTTCAGGATCTAACAATACCTTCAGGGCAGATCTGTGAAGACAGGGGGTCTGAGAGAAAGTGAGAATAGTTCCCATTCAAGCGGTGTTGTGCTCTGAGGACAGATACACAGGCGAAGCAGGAAAGTTCTGTCGTGTGTACAGACAGCGCTCTGACCTGCTGGGGGCGCTTCAGCCACAGCAGCTGGAGGAGGCTGTGTGAGTGTGGAGTGAGGAGTGAGATTTGGTTGGTGGCATTGGAGCGAGGTGATCCAGGTGAGGGAAGAGTGTAAGAAGAGCAAGAGACTAGGGTAGGGTACGGTAGGATAGGCCATGCGAGGCTAGGGCAGTATAGGCTCGGCTATGACATGATACCATACAATATGACATGAGATGTGGGGAGGCGCCACGTCCCCGGGTGCGGTGGTCCCAGGAGGAATGAAGTTGGAAGGCCGGTGGTGATGGACAGAGAAACATCCATCAGCTGCCTCCTGCACGGCCCCCACTGGGCATCGAGCACACAGTGCGAGCATGTGCCAGCGACTTCTTAGCGCCTGGTCAGCACACAGTCGCCGAGCCAGCTGACTGGGCAGGGCGCTCGCTTTGTTGAGGTGACCGCCAGCGCTCTTCATTGCGAAAGTACACTTTTCCGAAAGGCAAACATTTTAAGAGTGATGTGTTGGACAGAGACCCTGACTTACAGTCAAGTAACTGATAGGTTAATCAAACACAAAACTAGCCCAATAGTTGATTTCATGCGACAGCAAGCACAGTCTGACAAGTGCCCCTGCTCCCCTGGGCTGGGTCCCGCGGTTGATTCACATGCTCCATACCCGCCCTCGCTTCACCACGCCTCTCCCCACACTGCTCTGTTTTGTGCCTAATCATTCTGAGTTGAATCATGTGTTAGAAAAGCTGAAATGTTTCTCTCTTTATCTTCTCTCTTACTCATTTTGGAGTAATTAAAGCCGAATCATGATTACTGTTTTGTAATGGTTTTCTGATACTGAGGCTGCTCAGAATGTTGAGAAATGGTTCCGCCCTCCTGCTTCTTGGCTCCTACTCTGTTGCTCATTCAGCCGGCTCTGTGGGTCAGGGCGCCCGAGAGGCAGTGCTGCCCTTGGACTTGGGTGCTCATCAGCTTCACTGCGTGCTTGCTGAGCTCACGGCTGGCAGAGCCCCGCCCCAGCCCTGTGCTGGTTCCAGAACCACTGGTTCCAGAACCACTGGTGGAGAGAACAGATTTCCACTCGGGAAGACCTACTTCAGGCTTCATGGTTGTGCAGATCTCCTGCCTTACAGCGCTGTGGAGACTGCTCTGCTGTGAAATGTGAAGTCGCCTCTCACTCCGTCAGTGCCCTCCCACAGAGTGAAGAGGGGTTCGGTCCTCTGTAACGTCCTTGGGGCCCTGCCCAGTGACATCAGGTGCCCCCGACTTAGAGGAGGGAGGAGCACGTGGGATGTGAAGCACCTGGCACAGGGTTCACTCCCTTCTCTCGCCCGTCATCACCTGGATTTCTGCTGAACTGCCTGCCCAGGCCCTGCGGTCGTCTTTCTCATTTACAGTTGGTTTCAGGCCTGACCTCCCGGGTCGGAGGTCAGCTTGTGGCTGTCCATGTATGGCCAAGGGAGATCCTGCTCCGTGTGGGAAACTTCGCTTGCGTTGAATTCTTTGGTGTAATTAGAGCCTTTCTGTGGTTTGTCGGGGAGACGTGGTGTGTTTCCTCGTGGAACGTTCCCTATTGAATGTTCAGGGTTGCCAGGGAAGCCAGGCGGAGGGGATTTCTTCGGCAAGAGCCTTCCATTGGTTGTGACATGGTTCTGTAGTCCCCACAACGTCGTCTTTAATCACGTCTCGGGGGCCGTGGGTAGCACATCACGACCTCAGGGAGCGTCCGTCTCCAGGGCCAGATAAGGCGCCCACATGAGGACAAGCTATGAGAATGTCTCTAGCTTTTGTTTTGCTTTACATTAGACACACATTCCTGCTTTCCTTGGCCTCGCCGCATGCTTTGGTGTGTTTTCATGGTGGGTGTCTGGTTGGGGAGGTGGGTCCCAGTTCCGGGCCAGCTCCCACTTGGGAGTCGTGTCCCAGGTGGGCTTCTGCTGAGAGGCCTGCGTGCTGAGCATCGCTGACCTCAGCTCTGCCCACATCCAGTTCTGTATCAGCGTCAGGTCACTTCACAGCTTTCGTATCCACAAAAGAGCAGCAAAAGATACTTCCTAAAACATAGAATCAAGTCATTGTCCTTGACATTTGGTATATTTAATTTTGATTATTGGTGTGATCATCCAAACATCTTCGCTCTGTGGATTCCTCTTCTGTGTTTTACAAATGGATTTTTAAAACAAGCATAATTTGGTTGATTTTTAAAAGTGTTTAAAAAACAGAGCTCTTGAGTTTGCATTTCAGCTCTAAGTTCTCCAGCTCATGACAGGACACAGTTTGGAGCTTTGTTTTTTAATCTGTAGAGGAGGGGTGCCGGCAGCTCTCACCTCGGAGTTGGTGACTCCCAGATGCTGCTGAGTCCAGTGTGTTAACGCGCATGTGCTGCGAGGGGCTGTGGGGCGGGAGCAGCTTCGGGACTGTGGGCAGCAGCCCCTTCCGTGTGGCAGAGCTGAGGGCAGAGCTGAGGCACGGGCACACTGGCTCCTTACCAAGGAGGGAGGGTTCGGAGGTTGCTGCTGGGCTACAGGGAAACCTGCGTTGGATGCCAGGAAGTTGTCCCTGCTTTAATTTGCTTTCTTACAATGCTGGCCCAAGGAGACTAAATCATTAACTACCCTGTTGGTTATCTGTCAGAATTCCCCCGAGAGTTAATTATTTTTGTATCGTAGGAGCTATGCGATTCTGTTTTGGTCTTTTCAGGTGTAGCTGCACATAGCATTCCCCTGAAGTGGTTTTGTGTTCAGTTAGGTGTGAACTTGGATTCAAACATTAGGAACTGCTTTGCTGTGACACTTGGTGGGAAATGCTTTACCTTGGTCCTTTGGTTCCTGATGGACAGAAAGAACCCTTTCTTCTTAACGTTCTCATTTTTATGTATAATCCAGAGCACATTGAAACTGCATGTTATCGGTGTGTCTGAAGCTTAAACTGCCCCCTTGAAAATGATGGCGCACTGTGCGGGCCTGAGCGCCCTGTGGGGAGTGCTCCTTCACCCTGGGGAGCCCCATCGAGGAGGCCAGGGAGAGCCCACGGCCTGACCCCTCGGTGCCGTGTGCACTGTGCTCTGAGCACCTCCAACGCTTCAAATTGGGAAACAAGTAGAAGAGGACACTTCTTCTCCCCCGTGTTGACCTTCTCGTTGTGTTTATTTTTAGGAATGCTTCTTACCGCCAACGAAACCCCCAAGATGGGCATCTATTACATTCCGGTAAGTAGTACAGATAGGAGCTCAGATAAAAATAGGAGCGGTAAAGGTGCTTTATTTCTAAACTGGACGTATCGAGGGACTTTGGGTCTGCATGCAGCTGTGTGAATTACACACCGTGGTTCACTTTGCTTCCTGGAGCCATTCAAATGCGTTTTATAAAATGACCTTTAAAAGGAACAAACCATGCTTCACCCTTCTTTTATGGGAAACTACTTCATATCACGAAATAGGCAGATTTCTTCAGATTTACATTTGCTTTTCTGTTTTCAGGTATTTCATAATCTCAAACTTCCAGCTATTAGTGATCAAGGTCACATTCTGAAACAAAAGTCTAGTACTCTTCTGGTCATCTCCCTGTAGTTCGTTTCTTTTAAAAATAAATGGCAGCCCTAGCTGGTGTGGCTCAGTGGATAGAGCGTTGGCCTGCAGACTGAAGGGTCCTGGGTTCAATTCTGGTCAAGGGCCCATGCCTGGTTTGCGCGCTTGATCCCCAGGAGGGGCCGTGCAGGAGGCAGCCGATCAATGATTCTTATCATTGATGTTTCTATCTCTCTCACTCTCCCTTCCTCTCTGAAATCAATAAATATATTTTTAAAAGTAAAAAAATATATATATAAAAGAAACTATATTGACATAAGCAGTGATGGCATGCAGTTTGCAATCCTGCCTTTTTTTTGTTTGTTTCTTAAAGAACTTTTCTCTTACCTGTCCTGGAAGCGTCCCCACCTTTACCTTTTAGTTTATAGTAGGAAAAGAGCGTGGGGAATACGATCTAAACAGAACGCCGCAGAGTACAAAGTTGGCATTAGATTATGGTCGGCAAACATCTCCCTGTTCTGAGATTTGGGAAGGGGAGAGTGAGGGCGCCGAAGATCAGAACTAGAGTGGCGAGCTCTCTAGAACCACCATCAGCCTCCAGTTATGAAAATTCCTCACATTTATAATGGGCCTTTTAAAAAATACATATTTTTATTGATTTCAGAGAGGAAGGGAGAGGGCGAGAGAGATAGAAACATCAATGATGAGAGAGAATCATTGATTGGCTGCCTCCCGCATGCCCCGCACTGGGGATGGAGCAGGATCCGATTTGCATTGTGGGAGGAGACTTGGGCTGAGCCTCAGGAGGACGGGTTAGACAAGAGCCGGCTCCCCACGGCCGGCGTCCTCTCGGAAGAGGAAGGTGCCTGTGTTCCTGGGCCAGGCCTCCCGTTCGGGTTCGGGTTCGGGTTGTTGAGCTTGTGGGGCTCTGGGACACTGAGAGACGAGTCTGACTGGCAGGCCGTCATTTCAGAGGTTCCTTGTCCTTGAGCTGCCAGATGGCAGGTGTCCTGGGGGAGGTGGTCATCGAGGGGGACTGCATAGAGGAGGAGAAGGGCCTTCCCTCCCCGCGTTACAGCCTTCTCCCGGGTCAGCCCCTTGGAACACCCACTTGTCGTCCTGGGGAGGTCTCTGCATCTTCCTCCGGGAGTGCTGACTGCGCTTAGAGCTCAGCGCCTGCCCGGAAGCCGTGTCTTCAATGCCGAGCCTTTCCCATGTCAGAGCTCGGAGCCAGCATGGGAAGGGAAAGCCCTCGAAGGGGTGGAGGGCTGCACTGGGAGGGCTGCTGACCAGGTGAGGAGCCCTTTTGTGTGTGTGAATACGCTTGTGGTAAGGCCATCTTACCAGCGAGTGCTGAGTGGCAGCGGTGCGGGTAGAATTGGGAGGACTGTTAAGGTTGGAAGTAGGCCTGGTAACCGAGCAGATGTGGGGAGTCAGGAAGAGGCAGGGCCGCAGGTGACGGCAGGTTCCTGGGTGGGTACATCTGTGAATGAGTCCAGGAAGGGAAGGGGAGTAGCAAGCTCTTTTCCCTTTTGTATCACATTCTGCATTTTATAAAATGACCTTTGAAAGGAACGAACGCATGGAGGTTTTTGTTTATGCAAACCATGTATGCATATTCCTACTTATTCCAAGTGTTACAAAGTATAAGAGAAGAAAAACCACTCTTTCCCCCTTGATAGTATAAGCACCGTAATATTTGGATATACTGTCTTTCGGTTATGCTGATAATGTTATGTGTGCAAAGTCAGATTTTACATATACATTTGTATTCGTAGAAATATTCTAAGGCTTTAAAATGACTTAGAGCATTTTTAGTTGTCTCCATTACAGGATCTGAGAACTGTAGGGGCCCCTTATTCACTTCCGACTCTCCGGGTGGGTTTTATGTCCCAAGTAGTGAGGCCCCTCATGAGCCTGGGTGAGAGGGCCGGGTGCTAGCCAGGTGGTGGGAACGGCTTTCTTGACAAGTGTTCGCTTATCTTACAAGACCTTAATGTCAGCTTTCTGACTCAGATTAACAGAAAGCTGTGAAAAAAGTCCCGAGACGCCTCCCAGGTGACTGTGCGTGTGGGGACAGTGCGAGCACAAGTTCTTCGTGCTCAGCTCAGCCTGGTGCTGGGACTTGTCCCGAGCGTTCCTTCCTGACCCGCATCCGCCTGCTGCCTCGCACCGAGGGGGGTTCAGTGCCACGGCCTTCGCCTGGAACCTGCTCTCTGTGATCCTCCTTCAAAGCAGGGCGAGCCCGGGGGCCTGAACGCCTGCCATTTTCACCAGATTTCATCAGATTTACCGAGCTGATGCTGGCACAGGGCTCCCTTGAGGCCTCCAGGACCAGAGCATTTGGAGGCGTGATTCATGCCGCACAGAGGAGGCTTGGGCTGCAATTTGTATGAGCATCTTATAAAGCAGGCAGGACACCTTTTTCCCTTTGGGGCTGTGCAGGAAGACAGCCTAATGTTCCTTCAGCTTGTTAATTTCTGCCTTTCTGTCTGATACCATCTTCTTGAATACTTAACCCATTATAGATTAAATGCCAGTCCTGATTCACGCACTCTGCCACGTACAGGTTCCCACAGCTAGCTCGTCTTTTATGACCAAACGGACTTTCTCCGTCTTCCCGTTTTCTCAGTGATTCACTTTGCCTCCTCACAGACCAGGATCTGTTACAGTGGGGCCTTGACTTACGAGTTTAATTCGTTCCGTGACAGAGCTCGTAACTCAAATTACTCGTATGTCAAATCAATTTTCACCATTACAATGAATTGAAATGCTGGGCTGATGTTGTGGCGTTCACTGTGACATTCGCTGTGCCAACTAGCAGTGGGGTATCTGACGCTGGCTCGTAACCCAAATTTTAGCTTGCAACTCAAAGCAAAAAATCGGCCGAGAGACGGCTGGTATCTCGAAAAACTCGTTAGTCGGGACACTCGTAAGTCAAGGCCCCACTGTATTTTGTTCGTCTGCTCTTTAAATTCCAGGGCCTAATTCACCTGCAACTCCTGAGACGTAAGGCCAGAAATTGTTTTTCAGGTTTGGTTTTCCCCTGAAATGTAATGTAATCTTAGTTGGTTCTTTGTACTTAGCACTGCTGGCAACTGTGTGGACTCCCGAGGGACTCGGGTCTCCTTCGGCACCCACCCCAAACCCAGCCAGGGGTTAGTGTCGGTCCCAGGCAAGCCCCGTGTGCCCCCGGCTCCTGAAGCACTTGTTACCGGGGAGCTGGCTGCTGGCAGGCCCGGTAGCATGTATGCCAGGAGATAATTTTATCCGTTAGGATAAGGATCGGTTCCTTTGCTCTGACAATACAGCTCCTTAGCCAGATCAGAGAACCCTGGTGTGACGCAACCGTGTGTGGGAGGGCTGGCAGATTTCTCAAAGTGGTGCCTTGTCCCAGAGATTTCCAGGTGATTCTGTTAGAGGCCAACAGAAAATACAAAGGAGGATTTGGAAGTAAGGACACTTCACTTTTGTTGGATCATTTTAAAAATTGGTCCAAAAGTTGGTTGTGCATCTAGGACTAGATTGTTTCGAGAGCAGTACCTTTGTTTTCCTTCCGGTGTGACCGTGTGCTCCTCAGCTGGAGCTGCTGGGAGCGCTGGCGATGTTCCTCCTGCGATTCGGGTTTCAATCGGGACCAGGATTGGGCCAGTGGATACGTTTCAGTTTAAAGCCAGTTCTGCAGGCTCACTTACATTTACTGACTTGATATTCGGAGAATTCCCCAGACGTGAGAGCTCTTTGGCCACTAGTGTGTGTTGAGATGACCCTGAATAGGTTAGTGTCCGTGTAGAACCCTAAAAGTGATGATCGCATTTTCATCTGAAGTGCTCGTTCAAACAGAGAGCTGCTAGACATGGTGACAGAGTAATTTTCTTAGAAATTCCCATTTACAGAGCCAATAGCAGCATATCCTCCTGGCGTAGGGAGGCGGTGCCAGATGCAAAGAAAACTGCTCCCCGGGGGCTTTGCCAGCATACAAAGGATGCACAAGACAGAACACAAACTGAACAAGTAGTTGCTGAAATGTCTTCACGCCAGAGGGTTTTCTGTGTGCTGTAAAGAACGGGGAAGCGTTCGAAACAGAACATTAGAGCGGGAAGGGAGATTCGAGGTCATCTAGCTTTTAGCTGAGGAATCAATTATTTGTTCAAGGGCAAATGGCAGAACTGGATCTGGAAGGCATGTCTTCCTTCACATTGCATCGTGGAAAGAGCTTAGATTTCGGAATTAGTCTGAATATCAGCTTTGGTACTTAAAAATTCCGTGACCTTGACTGGGTTACTTACCCTGTGTGAGCTTTTGTTTCTTGAACTGCAGAAGAGGAGTGATGTTGTAAGGCAGTTTGCGCAACGGATGTACTTC
Organism: Myotis lucifugus; assembly: GCF_000147115.1. Taxonomy (NCBI): domain Eukaryota; kingdom Metazoa; phylum Chordata; class Mammalia; order Chiroptera; family Vespertilionidae; genus Myotis; species Myotis lucifugus. The sequence goes on along the minus strand of NW_005871457.1, from coordinate 515,436 downwards.
TTCATGTATCACGGTGCCTGGTCCGTGATAGATGTTCATCTGGCTATTGCTGCTACAGTTTTTGCAACAACCAATCTCCAGGGGTCCAGTGGCAAAGAGAACCTGGCATTACCTGGATAGGGGCCTTTATGGAGCTTTTAGAGAGAATGTGATTCTGAACAAAATAAAGATGCACTGAACGGTTCTGACAGAAATCCCGTGTGAGCAAGGAAAATGCTCTCAGGAATGCAGTATGGGCTTGTTGAATCTGTTACAAATCATAAAATGCAGGTGGAGAAAACCATTGCGTGCCATTGGTTTTGCTGTTAATTGTTGCAGCAGAAAGCAGTGATGCAGTCTAGTTGATAAAATCAGAAATTTTTTACAGTGAAGTTCATTTCCCCCATTATCATCACTCTGTAGAAAATGGCAAGTAAAGAAAGTAGAAGAAAACTTAAACACCTGTCCGCCACCCAAAAGCAAACACACTGACACTTTGCTATATTTTTCCATCATTGTAATCAGAAACATCATTCATATCTTTTCCCCCAGTTAATTAATATTCCCCATGTTATTACGACTCTTGGAGATAATTAAAAAGAGGATTTTGTGTATGAATATAAAAGTCATAGTTATTTTTTTAAATGTTTAAATATTGGAAATAAGATAAGAAAACTATAGTCTTACTAGTCAGAGACATTCTTGCTAGTATTTTTGTTATACTTTCTTTGCATTTAGGACTATTGTAGTCACTTTTAAGTCCGTCAGGGTGTTGGAGAGTGGGGGAAGAGGGAGGGCGGGAGGGAGAAGTTTCAGTTAGGTAGCCACCCAGCCACCCTTCCACTCGGTGGGCACAAGTCCAGACGAACTTGAGGAAGAGCCTTTTTCAACCTAGAGAATTCAGCCCACTCCCCAAAGCATCCCCACATGTGACCAGTGGCCGTCTCCTTTGTCTCAGGAAGGTTAGTTACCCTCGGGACAGCGGAGGAAGCAGTCCTGTGTTATTTTTGTTACGTGGTTGAGATGAAGAGCCATTTGAAAAAGGCTGCTTGAATCTGTTATTTTCTTCAAAATATGTTTGGCCCCTCACTTCTCATAGTGTCACACACTGCATGTGGTTTTGACCATTAAGACATGGGGGTTTGGGCAGGACCAGGCCACTCACTGCGTCTGGCCGTGTTCCCGCCCTGCGGGATGTGTGCTCGCTGAAGGACACCCTGAGGGTTTAGGTTACCTGCTTGACTTCAGAACTTGATCTTATGTGAGAGGTTCAAACATTGAAATTGAACTTCAGAAATTGTCAGTGCAATGGCTAGAGTAGGGGAAGGGAAAAGATATTAAAAATATAGATAGCAAGTTCAGAACGGGCTGAGCAGCAAGCAACATCTGGGGGAAAAAATCTGGACGTTTTATTCAGCCAAGGAATAAATATTAAGCAGGATGTTGGCAGTGATCCACGTGTGAGTGGGGGTGGGGAAGGACAGGGTGGTCTGATGAGGGGTGACCTTGGGGCTCTTGGGGCTCATGGAGAACTTTTACCGGGTGAGGGTCGGAGAAAGCTCAGGAAAGAGTTCAGGAATCGTGTTACCAGGCACCATCTGAGAAGGCATGATTTTAGGATGTAGAAAAAGACTCAGATCACTAGAAAAAGATGCCTGCTGTGAGGGAAAGAACATTGGAGCATTGGGCTGAAGAAAACTGTCATTGCTGAGGATGCGGGAGGGAAGGACTGGCCTTTCAGAACTTCTAACGGGAAGGAAAAGACAAATTTGAATGAAAAACACAATTCGCTGAGTTCAGCTTTGAGCTCAAAGGTCCAGATGGTTTAGATGTCCTGATTCACAAGAAATGGGACATGTGCTTAATCTTGTTCTCCAAGAAAAATATCTTAAAGATCAAACCAAGCCTTTCAGAAAGATCTGGAAAGATAAGGCCTCTTGTGAAAGGAAAAGGCCCAGTTTTATGGGGGAGGAAAGTGTGAGTCACAGACAGAGCCTCGCAGGTAGTGGAAGCGTTAGATTCCAGACTCCAGGTTGCCATCCCCCTTCCTAGCGGTGACGCGAAGCTGATGCCAGGGGGTGATGCGTTGCCTTTAGTGGGTTTCCTTTCTAACCCAAGCTCAGCACATCTGTCGTAGTTTAATTTTGTCTTATGCATGAACTGGCTTTATAAGGCTTGGAGTTCTATTTGTAATTTGTCAGTTGCATGCTCATAACTATCAAATGGGAAGTGAGGCCCGAAAGTCAGTTGGCAATAAACTGCTCTGCTCTATACAAACAGGTTGTTTGTGTCTTTACAGAGGGGAAGCGTGGGCTTCCTATTTTCCTCTCGGCACCTTCAGGCAGGAGCAGAGCATCTGAGGCATTTTTCTCAACAAAGGAAATCCTCTTCATTTCCCATTAAAAGTTACTGGGCCACAAGAATAGCAGACGCGGAGAAAGCATTAACGTGTGACACTCGGGAAGTAATTTTCTGAGCATCCTGTCACATTTTCAAAAGTTAATTTAGTTCTGCCTAGATTAAAAATACGTGTAATTTCCATATGAAAATATCTGATGCACATATGACATGTATCTCTAATGCAGCTGATGATACTTGTTTTGCTTAAACAGTTACACAGCTGGCATGCCCATCTTCTTGAGAATAAACGGCAACTTTCTACTCAGGTTCTAGTTACTCCGTTTGAATCCATTATTGACCAAGGTCTTGTCTCCCAGCTTTGGCTGGTCCCTTCACCTTGGTGCTTACAAGTCGGTCTCTTTACCATCTTGATTTGGAAGTGAATCTGCTGTTCGGTCCTCGTGGTGACACATAGGTGGTGGTGACGGAGCAGAGGGCTCACAACCAGGATGTTTCGGCGTGTGCCTGGCGGCTTGAGTCATGTGGCAGTTTCCTTGATAACTGCCCCTTACCTACTCTGGTTTGTTGTTGTGTTTTGTCTTTTCCTTAAAAATAGATGCGGAAAGAGAAAAGAAAAAAACAGGATGCGGGTTATACAAATAGGTAAGAAATTGGGCCACATTCTTTTAAAAGGACCAACTTACGCAGAAAATAATAGGAAAATTCTGGGACTTGCATTGTCTTTACCTCGATTTCGTTTTTCTCAAATCCCAAGAAAGTTCGTTTGTCTTCTGATGCCCATGTTCTCGGCTGAGAGCTCCGTGAGCGGGGACTCTGGTCTCACTCTCTGCTGTGTCCCCGATGCCCAGGGCAGTGGGGTACTTCAGAGGCTCCCACTCAATACATGCTGATTGGAAGCATGAATAGGATTGATACTTCATTTTATAAAACTTATGGAAAAATTTCAAATGTACATAAAAGTAGAGAGAAATATAATGAACCCCCTTCTACCCATCTCTTCCCTTCAGTATTATGTTATCAGCTTTCCCCCATGGTTTTTGGAAGGCTGGAGGTGGGATTGGCTTGTATTACTAGCATTTTAAATGGCTCTAGAACAGTGGTTCTCAACCTGTGGGTCATGACCCCTTTGGGGGTCGAACGACCCTTTCACAGGGGTCGCCCAAGACCATCGGAAAACACATATATAATTACATATTGTTTTTGTGATTAATCACTATGCTTTCATTATGTTCAATTTGTAACAATGAAATTGGGGGTCACCACAACATGAGGAACTGTATTAAAGGGTCGCGGCATTAGGAAGGTTGAGAATCGCTGCTCTAGAAGGTTGTTAAAAACGGTTAAACAGGAATGAGTACTTGATTTTCACATGGGCACAGGTCTTTTTTATTTACGTATTTACGTTCTTGAGGAACAGAGCATTATTCTTGGTTGGGAAAACAAAGTGTAAATGACGGTGGGGAGGCATGGTGAAAGAAAGATCCGCCTGTCTGTAGTTTTGGCTCATCTGTACATGGCTGCATCACACATCCATGCACTCAGTTGACTATTTTTTTAGAGCAGCAGTCGCCAACTGGTGATCCGCGGACCACTGGTGGTCCGTGAGGTCCAAAAGGTCACGACCGCTATTGTAGAGCACATTTAGGTTCAGTGCAAAACTGAGTGGCACATACAGTTCCCACATACTCCTTAGACACACACCCCTCCTTCGCCGCCAGCACGCTGCGCCAGGCGGTACATTTGTTGCACTTGGTGAACCTACATTGACACGTTATCACCCAAGGTCATGGGCGCTCACTCTTGGTGCTGTGCATTCTGTGGGCTTGGACAAATGTGTAGTGTATCGTACAGGATAGTTTCACTGCCCTAGAATCCTCTGTGCTCTACCTGTTCCTCTTTCCCTTCCTCCCCCAGCCCCGGCGAGCGCTGATCTTTACCGTCTCCAGTTTTGCTTTTTCTAGAATGTCATATATTTGGAACAGCATGTAGCCTTCTCAGATTGGCTTCTTGCACTTAGTAACCTATCTTATGTTTCCTTCGTGTCTTTCTGTGGCTTGATAGCTCGTTTCTTTTTGTTGCTGAATACTATTCCACTGTCTGGATGTACCACATGTGTTATTCATTCACCAATGGAATAACTGCTTCAGGTTTGGGCACTTCACCATTCTGTGCAGGGTTTGTGTGGACGTAACTTCCCACTCCTTTGGGTAAATAGCAGGAGCACAGTCGCTGGGTCACACACGAGTGTTTAGCTCTGGAGAAAGGCCTGTCTTCCGAAGTGCTGCTCCACCAGCAGGGAGGGGAGTGCCCGCTCACGTCCTCGGCGGCGTTGGTGCTGCGCCTTGGAGTCTAGTGGTGTGTGGCTGCGCAGTGTTCATTGTGCAGACGTGTCAGGGTTCCTCTACCCGGTGTCCTCTTCATGCGCGTTTACCACCCAGTTCTTTGAATCCTGTGAGCCATCCTGAGACGTCTCTAAGAATAGACTAATGCTGTGTGCACACTACTTCCCTCCCACAGCCCTGCACGCACACATATAGGTCTTAATAGGATAATATATCATCATATATGAGAATCCTTTTTATCATCCCAGTGGGATGTATAAATGGAAAACTCTGAAACAGGCATTCTACATAGAGTTGTAGAGAGTTACTTAAACAGTTCATGGTTGGTCACATTGTATTCGCTGTGAGTCTGTCGGGTTCCTTTGCCCTCTTTCGCTCTGCCAGGAATGCTCGCCTCGGCTGTCTTTGGAAACCTGTGGCAAGTTTTATTTTGCTTGAATTTAAAATGTATCCTTCAGGATTTCCTAGTTCCATGCATGGTGCCCTGTAGATAAACAGTAGCTGCTGAATGTCTTTTGATCCTCCTAGAATAGCATTGTCGAGGTGTATAACCTGGAGGGAAAAGTATACATGAATTTAAAAGCAATTTATTCTTCCGTTGTTTCTGCCAAGTTTCCACCTCTAGATATTTTTAAACACTGTATTAGGCTACCCTTAGTTTTTACATGAACTTCAGAATTAAGAATTGGAAGGCACAAGAATATGCTGAAAAATTCTTAGTAAATTCCTTTGCCTACAAGGAAGTAGGTTAGAACCAGGAAACTACTGATGGGGTAGCCAGGATAGCACGCTGAACCATCTGTGTAGCTCTTGGCAGGAATAAAATGACAAAACAAGGTCTTGAGAGTGCTCGTTACCAGGTTCGTGATAAAAAACAAACGCTTTCTCATACGAGAAAATCGGCCCAGCGCCTTCAGCCCCTGGGTGATTGTGTGTGTGCCTGTGTGCGGGCACAGATGTCGAGGTTGAGCACTTTTAGTGTAGCTGGGACATTGGGAGAGGAAAGGGCTGCGAGTAGAGGAGGTTGCCATTGCTTGGAGTTATTGTCACTGTAAACTCTGGGTGTGAGCTCAGGAAACTGCAGGGGATTTCAAGTGTAATATGACCATAAACATCAAATGGGGATTGTAGAGAGGTTCAAGGCTAGGCTCTTAGGAAAGAATGAATGGGAGACTTGGAAACGTGTTTTTCCTATCTGTATATATAATCTATATATATAAAAGGCTAATATGCGAAGTGTCCCTCCAACCGTCCGACCATTCGCTATGATGCACACTGACCAGCAGGGGGCAAATGCTCAAAGCAGGAGCTGCTGGGATGCACACTGGCCATTTACAAAGAAATGGCACCATGTTCCTGGCGCTGACAATGCAGCACTCGGCTTCCCCCAAGTGGGACACGGGCCTGGCCACCACCCCTTAGTGACACCCCACCAAATTGCAGCCAACGCTGCCAAGACCCCATGGCGCAAAATGGGGCCCACAGCCCAGCCAGCCCAAAACGGTCGTGTGGGCACCGGGTAATGACATCATGTAGCAACACCCAGCTTCCTCTCCCTAGTGACTAGCCTCCTTGGAGTCTCTTCAGCCTAGTGACTTGCTTCATAGCCAGGTGCAAACATTTTACACTTTAACCAAATGTCTGTGAAGCGTTTTCCCATGCCTCATCTCATTGGATCCTCACGGAAGTCCTGGAGTAGGTAGATAGGAGACTCAGTAGAATCCTGTTTTCTTTTTATTAGCTGGAAAATGGAGATTTAGAAAGTTTAGAGACTTGACCCAACTAAAAAGAAGTAAGAAATGGTGGACCTGGAAAATGACTCCGGGTTTTCTCACTGTGCAGAATATAGTCAGACACTGCTACAGTTAAATATTTTACCCTTTGTTCTCCCTGTGTGATCTACATTAATAATCTGCTTCGTGTTGATATTTACTGCTATGTTGCTGACAATTACCTGAAAGAGAAGTTGGGGTGCTTCACTGGGCTGGAAAAAGTTTAGCTAAATCAGAAAGCAGGTGTAATTGTTTATTCCCTATATATAAAAGGCTAAGTTGACTTGTGCATGCGCGATACATATAAAGCTCTCGCTGGTGCCAATCGCACATGTGTGTTTCGATCTGTCATTGTCGATTGTGGACTTGGTTGACACTTCTATTATAGGGAATGGGAGAATAGTGATATTAAAATATTTCTTCTAATCAATTTCCTTTCAATGTGCACGAATTCATGCACCGGGCCACTAGTTTAGTTAAAAAAAGAGCCGAGGACCTTTTTTGATAATGGCCATTTATTGTGCTGATTTCAACCCCACAGCTCAAGTGACCTCTGCCCAGTCTCACTGGGTGGAGCAGCTTGCCGTCCCTCTGCAGCCGTCCGGTCCCCTAGGGGTGGTGGGACCTGGGCGCTCATCTGTGCCACCCGCTCCCCACTGTTCAGGCCATCTTCCCAGACACAGGCTCTCAAAGACCTCACCCTCCTTTCTCTTTACCTCTGAAACCCCAACACTTACCACTTAAATTCCTTACCCTCTGTATTTTCTCTTGTTCTTTTTGTCCTTGAAGGTTAGTACTTTTTTTATATCCATTTACTGTAATTTTAACTAGGCTTGGGACAGAGGGGAGATAAAAATATGTAGTTAGCATGCCATTATTAACTGAAAGTTCTCTGTGGTTGTTGCTACACTCAGCTTCATTTGTGTATTTAAGTGCTTGCTTCGGGTATCCTGTCTCCCCTACCTGGGCACAGGCACGCCATCCTAGGCTTATTGGTGCTCACAGAGCCCTGCATAGAGGAACTGTCAGATTGATCGACTGGTGATGGTAAGTCAATGGCATAAGCAATCCTAATGATTTCATTTCAGTGCCCTAAATTACTTTTCAGACGCTAAATCAAAATTGAAATCATAGTAGATAATAATTTTTCTTCTTTTAAAATAAATGTTGAAATTAAATTGCCTCCTTGCTAATCTGATTTTTAGGAATGAGTGAACAAAGCACTACAAGTAGAGTACCTTTAAATGACTCATAATTACTCACAAAATGCACAGAGACTTGGGCGTGCAATCAGGCAGCTCGTTATGTGGCAAATGCAATTACATGCCTCAGAGCGTGGCCACTCCCTCGGCTCCCCCAGCTGTCTCCCGTCTCGGGCCTGTGATCAGTTATTATTAAGCCCAGCTGTCAGAATCTGACACTACATGCCGGTGCTAGTGGTGCCTCTCAGCTAATAGAGGAGGGCAGTTTTGAGTTCACATATTGCAGCGTCGGTCCTCACAGTTGGCAAAATCCTGCTGGAGGTTGCAGGCTATGCAATTAGAAAAATTATCATTAATCATAATAGTGGGCAATGATACTCACAGTATAATACACCTTCATCATCTCTGAGCTGCAATTCTGAAATCCAGAACGCCCTGAAAAACTTTCTGTAACTCATTGCTGGCAGAGCCGAACCTGAGCTGCTGCATTAAGACTCGAACCCGCCACGTGCTGATGAGGCTTTTCCTCGGCTTTATTTGTCCCGAATCACCGACACTGATGTGTTCGATTGCGGACCACTGACCTAGACCCGCTGAAGACGTTATGTGATGCGCAGTATCCTTACTGTCTTGCCTTTTAAAACACAAAATGTTAATTTCATGTGGCCTTACCTTCTCACTATGCAGTTAGGCTTTGCTGAGTTTGAAATCATGGCCTCTACGAGTTTTTTACGATAGCGTGTCCCCTCTCTTGATCTCCTGCCTCGGCACCATTTAAAAGTGTCTCTTCTGTGGCACCAATCACAATACAGTGTACTTGATTGTTTTCCAAACTTGTTTTACTTCTGTTTGACAGCTAGCACTGCTTTTAGTAAATGCTCACTTAACCTTTTGAGTAAATGAAGTTAAGAAAACTAAGAACCATCTAGTCCTTCCACACAAATATTGCTGTATGTGAAACTCTTGTCCTGTTGAATTTCATTCCACTGCCTACTTTTATAGATACACTGGGCCTGTTTCTATTGTCTGAACTTAAATAATATGCTTAAGTCCTCCAGCCATGTGAGTTATGCTCTCCGACACTATTATCGTTCTCTTTCTGATTATCATTCACATATAGGCCCCCCTTCACACTGGGTGCTGTGATGCATGTTGAACAAAGTTTTAAAGAATATTTTCAAAACTCAGCTGCATGTGCTTGGATGTATTACATACTCTACATGCCCTAAATTATATATCAGGTGAAGCTTCCCACACATAGCTCATTTCCGTTCAAAGTTACTGTCTGTTGATGCAGTTCTACTGGAATAATTAAGAATTTTCTTAGTTGCTGAAGTTTTTTAATTATTAGTTTAAAATACAAGATAATTCCAAATTTAATTGCTGTTCTATGTTATTAATTATTTTCTTTTATACTAGCAGTAGGAAAATAATGCCCTGGCTGGTTTGGCTCAGTGGATGGAGCGTAGGCCTGTGGACTGAGGAGTCCCGGGTTCGGTCCCGGTTGGGGGCACATGCCTGGGTTGTGGGCTCGGTCCCCAGTAGGGGGTGTGCAGGAGGTGGCCGATCACTGATGTTTCTGGCTCTCTCTCCTCTCCTGTCCTCTCTGAAATGAATAAAAAATATATTTCTAAAAAAAGTAGGAAAATACAATTATTTTGTCATAGCATTATAAGGAACTTGAACAATGGTGGCATGTACTCTAAATTGGTATAGTTTGGGCCTTTGTCCCCAGTAATATTAATAATACTTTACTTTGTGGTTGTTACTTTATCCCCATTGATCTGTTAAACTGGCCATCCAGTAGCCCCAGTCTCTGTTTCTCCTGGCACGGCTCTGGGTTTGGCACAGCAGTTCTTCAAAGTGAGGTGGGAGAAGAGGGTGCCCTTCTCTGCCAGCTCCCTCAGAATGTTAATGTTCATCCTCTTTCCTCCCACCCTTAGTCATGTCTGTCCATCACCAGAATACATGAGAATTTGGAGTTTTTAAATTAAACACATAATTAACATTTTAAAGGCAGATTGTAATAATCGAGGCAAATGATCTTGGGCACGTGGCATGTATTTTTAGGTACTTTAACACTGGTTCTGCCTCATGGATTAGAGCAGGCAAATACTTGGCTACATTTGAGTGGAGGCCTTCCCACAGCATGGTGATAAAGATTCTTTCCTATTTTGGAGGACCGAGTATTTCCGTTTAGATTGGTTGACAAGATTAGCATTAAAGTTGCTAAGGGACCCATAATATCCCTTTATAGCAGTTCAATGAATCAATTCCCAGTTCTCTACTTTTACTGACTCGTGACTTTAGGAAATTTTTATAAATAAAAGGTGGAAGGACATTAACAGATAATAGAAGTTTAAAATAGAACAGTCCTTTTTCTGAAACAGAACTCTTAAGGTGCATAAAAATGTAGATAAACAAGTAATCCATCTTGACCAGAGTATATAATATAGCAATATAATGGCAGTACAGAAAACCTAGAAACTTTTGAGGTAGTAATAATAGTATACCAGTGGTTAAAAGACATTTTCTTGAAGTTGTAAAGCCTGAAATTTAGGAAGTAAGTTAATGTATTGTTAAGGATTAGTTGAAGGTTTAATATATTCATGAATGAAGACAGCAGGGGACTTTTACCCTCTGATTAACACTGTGGCCATTCTGGGTTCAGCAGAGAGCGGTGCGCAGGAGTTCACCCCCTCACTGGCTGCGCGGCCACTGCTGGGCACCTTCATGGTAGACCTTGAGAAAAGCTCTTCTGTGGACAAACCTGAGGTTTGATGCCGCTTAAAGCAGTAATCCCAGCTTTGTTATGGTTGTTCTGATGTGTTTTTCCCTCTGAAAAGGAACGAGGGAAATGTGGCTAATAAAACCAGCCCATTAAATTTCACTTTGTTTTTGATGGAAATATTTCCTCCTATAAAATGTAACGACCATGACTGATTGCAGAGCTTGTTTACCATAACCAGACTGTCCCCGAGAGGCAGCTCAGAGCAGGTCCATGGAATCCAGATAGCTGATCAAAAGGCCTGTGTGGGGCATCACGGAAAAGGACCGTGAGAGCATGTTCAGATGTGGTCTGCTGTTTTGACGTTCAGCCCGTGTTTATGACGGAGTTAAGGTTCGAAGGTGAAACCCTTGATGGTGAGGTTTTTAGTCATCGGTGCCTGCTGCACAGGAGGCAGGAGAGGTCTCACCTCACCAAAAAGTGTCCTGGGACCTAATAGTGTTACAGTGAGGTATTGGAATGTTTTTATCCGAATACGGACAACTAGACAATTGAAACAATTGTCTTAGTGCCTTATTCACATGAAATTCATGAGTGCCTGTTTTATGTATGAACAGATTGATTTAAGAAATATTTATTGGCAGGCAGTGTTGTAGGTACTGGAAATTCATCATTTAAAACAGATGAAGTTCCTGCTCTCCAAAGAGGCCGTGTCTTGGGTCTCACACTCTGGAGAAGTGGTAGCGGTGTATTTCTTCCTGTCTGAGAGGAGAATTGCTGTCTGAGGTCGGACACCAGTGTGCGGGGAGCTTCGCCTGGGAGACTCCGGCTGACGGCAGCGGCACCCTGTGGCTGGGGTCCTAAGCTCGCACTCTCAGACGGGCCGTGGTTCCCAGCTTGCTCATGTGTTCATTCGTCTTGAAGTCCTTTCAGATGTCCCAGCTGGCCCTGTCTCCTGCAGCCCCCCGTCTCCCCGTGCACCCTGCAAGCCCAGTGCATCGCTTGGAATGACCAAGTGTGTCTGCTCGTGTGCCAGTGCGCGCGCATCTGTGCTCGGCCAGGCTGGACGCTGCTTCAGGAGCCCCGGGCAGTGGCGGGTTGCAGTGCTCTCATGCTTCATGTGGGCTTGACTACAACTACTGTCCTAAAGTTACTTTAAATCTGAGCAATTTCTTTAAAAAGTGTCATACATTGAATTATTGTTAAAAGATGCTTTACATTTCTTGAAGGTTAGTTTTCTAGGATTAGAGTCAAACCACTTGGTGTATATAATCTTCTGTTTTTAAAACTGTACAGATTGTGCTGACATGAAACTTCTCGATGGGACCCCTGTGCTCGCTAAGAGTTGTTTTTCGTGTTCACAAGCCCATCGCCGGTAGCTGTAGGGCGGGCCACCCTTTCTAATCAGGAACAGTAACGTGGCTGTATCCAATGTCTCTTATTGCAGAGGGCATTCGGGGCCTTTTCTCTGTTATAACTCTTCCTCCCACCTTCCTTCTCACGCGGCTTATGCTGGAACGAACGTTTCTGTTATGATTTCTGTGTTCTCTGTATAACTGGTTACTGTCAGAATTCACAGACAGGCAGGCGGTGGAAGTTCCACTGTGTCAGGCCAGTGTTCTCTCCTGAGCACCCATTTCAGAGAGGATTTCAGCAGCACGGCCCCCACGGGGCCAGTTTCCTCTGGGGGCAGCCTCCCTCCGTGGGGAGGTGTCTGCGTCAGAGCCCGAGAGTAAAAAGCAACCAGCAGCTTATGGGTCACAAACTGAAGTGCCACTCACGCCCATTCATTAATTGGGTGTAAATTCTGCTCAGTCCTTTGTTCCTCAGCCTTTCCCTGGGACTAACTCGTGGATCCTGGCGTTGCCACTTAGGTTCATTCTGAAGAATTTTCCGTACAGAATTTTAATTTTTAATGAATTAAGTGAAGTGGACCATATAAGAGCAGATATAATTATCAAGTAATTAATTGAAACCCCGGAAAAAAAGGTAATTTTCATTTTAGACTTGTTTTTTGTGAGTGGCAAACTTAAAAAGTCTGGTATACCCAGAGTACTCTTGTAGATTCCAGCATTGTTCTGAATGAATGAGGTGATAAGTGAATGGATGACTTTTATTGGAAGTGCCTGAGTTATTATATTTCCATAGTTCTGATGTGAGAATATTCATGAATATCTTCGTATCCCAACCTAAGTGAGATTTCCCCTTTACAAGCCTGGATCCTTCTACTTCCAGTCCCTCCCCTGGTGTCCTTGCTGACTGTGCGTGTTGCAGCTGTTTTCAGTCCTTCTGGCGGAACAAGGGTTGGGAAGTTATGTTTGAGGAAACTGTTGTGAAAGCGCTGACCCGCAGGTGACTGAGCAGGTTCATTTGCTGACCTTTCTGTCGCCGGCAGGTGCTGGGTCCCGCTCCCAGGTGGTGTTCCTTCTTAGACAACTTGACGGAGGAATTGGAAGAGAATCCGGAAAGCACGGTGTACGATGACTACAAGTTCGTCACCAAGAAAGACCTGGAGAATTTAGGTAAGAAAAGAAATTAGGATAAACTGATTATAGCTGACTTCGGAACAAGCAGATGTACAGCTGCAGTTGAATGTTAAAACCCTGCAATAAACAGATTAATAGAGTCTCTTAAACTTCATTTTTATCCGATATCTCATAGCACAGTTAACCTAGGCAGAATCTTTTCTACCAAGTGCCATCAGAATAGCGCTTTACGCTTTGTCCTTCTGTAAGGACGTCTTATTACGGCCATCTCTTCAGCCTCCACGGAGAACGGGAGCAGCCGTGCTTCCCGCGGGATGTGAGCTGCTGCTGCGGAGGCGACCCACCCAGACGCCGCGGGGCCCTCCCAGCCGGCCTGTTAGCTCACCTGCTGATCAGATAGGAACCGCGCAGATAACTCCAGAGGGAGGAGCCGTCCCGCTGACACCTTAGAAACCCCGGGGCAAGAGGATAAAGGGAGAAAGGAGACATTTCCCCCCAAACTTCCGGGGAGTCAAAATTAAAAGGAAAAAAACTGATAGTTGGAGTTTAGGTACATTTAAAAATTTTTATATGTAAAAAAATATATATTTTATATTGAAAGTCCAACTTTAGATTGCACAGTCATTGCATCAAGTAGGAAAGTGGATTTCTCTCTTGTTTTTTGTTCCATTGTTTCGTTGGTGTTTTTTTTTCTAATGCCTCATGCAGATTTACAAGAAAATAATTAACTGATAGCTCTTTAAATTGTAATGTTTAAAAAGAAAAGAGTTGTATTCAGCCTTTTTAAAAGAGACTTGTGAGTGAAATGGGGTGAAGTAGGAGCTTCCTGCAGGCGTCTCTCCAGTATAATTTCCACCGTGGGCTTATGTCATACCCACCCACATTCGTAACTCGGACAATAGAAGTCTCCTGACTCTCATGTTTAGTACTTTTGGCTGCTTTTTCAGTTTCTTTACTGAGTTTATTTTGGGTGAGGAAGGTAGTTAAAAAGGTTGAGATATATTTTGTTAAAATGTCATTGTACTGTCCATTTTTAAAACTGTACAAATAGATATTCAGCAAAATAAGTTCTACTAGAAATAATTTCATGTACATTATTAATATAGTTTAATATTAAATAAGCCATTGGTTATCATTTTTCAACAGATTTTACCATCATATATAAAACCTTTTCAATAATTTATATTAAAAGTAGAAGTAAGGCTTTCTAACTAACTTGCCTTTTTTCTTAAGATTAGTCACATTAAATACTTACAAGTGCTGAGTTTTCCCAGCTATGGCCTTTACCAGATCCTATAACATGGCATTTTCCAAAATGTGCTCCGTGGAATACTATGTCTGCAGGAAGTGCTGGGCGGGGAGCACTGTGGCCACTGTCATGAGGTTGGAGACAGACTGACATGGGCCCACATCCCACCTCTCCTGTGACGTGGCCAGTGTACTTAACCTCATGTGCCTTGGCTTCATCATCCATACAGGGGCAATAGTAATGGTACCTCCCTTCGGGTGCTTGGTGACTGAGGCGGACAGTGCCTGAGAAGTTCTCAGCAGTGTCTGAACATACGACGTGAATGTGAATTACTATTGTAAGAGCTTCCCTAAGGACCTGCCCTCTTCTGTTAACTTCCCCCAGGGCTCACGCATCTCATTGGATCACCTTTTCTCCGGGCATATATGCATGGATTTTTCATGGACATAAGACTCTATCACAAGGTAAATACAGAAGTGCAGTTATTTTAGGTGACTAATGAGCAATCTATAGACATTTCTTCTCTACTGATTTATATTTTCATAAAACATACTTATGATTTATCAGAAATCTGTCTGTTCTCTGACATAATAGTTATGGTGAATATGAAACATGTTGCTAAATACAATTCTTTAATTTTTTTACTTTGAAAAGGTGAAATTAATGGTAAATCCATTCGCTTATGAAGAATATAGGAAAGATAAGATCCGACAGAAGATAGAAGAAACACGGGCACAGAGGGTCCAATTAAAGGTAAGTATTGTACTCACCATTGAATTTGCCAGAGAAAAATACTTAATTTTCATGTTACTGTTCCAAAGAAGCCCGTCATCCATTTCTGAGTTTTTCCATCTTTTGCTGATTTTTTTTGGTATTATATTTCATTTATCATGAGGGTTTTATCATTATGGACTCTGCAGCAGTGGTATCGTGGGAAATAATGCCAGGGGGCCTGGTGTTGTCGCCCTAAGAAAATCGACGGAGCTTTCCAGTGGCCACTCGGATTCTGGAGGGCGGGGCCTTTGCTCATCTCCACTTCTTCCGACAGTAGGCTGCGCTCAGGCTAGCTGTGTGGATCACGGGAAGTAGGCATTAGACCCCGTCAGGGTCCCGACAGCAGCCAGACCACTCTAGTAATGTTAGCAGAGAGAACTTGATGTAACGAAGTTAACCAGGCAGTGGAGAACTGAAAAGACAGGAACACTGGGATTGAGAAGAGAGGCCGTGGCTGCAGGAAGAGTTCCCATGGAGCTCAGGCTCAGGGCTGGGCAGTGGACCTCTGAGGAGGGTGGCCGCTGGGGCTCAGGGCCTCAGGGAGGACGAGGATGCTCCTGGGATCCCCTGCCCCCAACCACCTGGTGCTGCCATGGAAAGTGTCTCCATGCGATGCCACCCCAGCAACAAGCAGACGGGGACCAGCAAGCCGCCCCTCCTGCCCCCAGGCCCCTGGCTGCCCCTTTCGGTGAAGGCATCCCCCACATGTACAGTCAGTTCTGCTTAAACGCACACACACACCTTCAGGGCAGAAGACGCTTCTTCCCTCTCCCAGGTGCTTGTTCAGTGTGTGTCTGAGAGTGAAGAGTGAGGCACATGGCAAGGAGAGGCTGGGAGGGCGAGTGCTTTAGTTCAGTGTTGCTTGAACCTTCAAAGCTGAAATGTAGGTATTTGAACACAGCTTGTCTTTTCCTCTACTAGAAATTGCCAAAAGTTAACAAAGAGCTGGCACTTAAATTAATCGAGGAGGAGGAGGAGAAGCAAAAATCTACATGGAAAAAGAAAGTTAAGGTAAGCTTTCATAAGGCAGAGACGATATTGATAAATTGCTCCTACATTTTCTTGATAGTAACAACGTTTTTTTATTTTTATTTTTTACTTTAAAAATACACTTAGTTTTTTTCCCCCGACTTATAAGATAGTATGTACTTAGTTGGGACATTTGTAAAATAGAAAAGAATATAAGGGAGTCACCCATATAACTCCCCCTGGAGGGAAGCAGCATTAATATTTTAATGAATTTCTTTCCTGTCTTACTTCTCTTAAAATTATAAACTATACTAGCAAGACACTCTTGTATATATAAAATATTTATCCTGGTTTCATAAAATAACACAAATAGCTTCCCATTTTATTAAAATTACTTTGTAAATATTTTTGAGAGCTTTATATTCTACTAGAGGCCTGTTGCACGAAAAGATTCGTGCAATAGGCCTTCCCTTCCCCTGGCTGCTGGCACCGGTTTTCCTCCAGCACCCGGGACCCAGGCCTTCGCTCCGGCTGGAGCCGCCTTCAAAGCCCTGGCTGCTCTGGCCGGAGCCACCTTCAAAGCCCTTGCTGATTCGGCCGGAGCCGTTGTCAATCTTCACTCCACCGCTTCGCATCGTATGCAAATTAACCGCCATCTTTGTTGGCGGTTAATTTGCATATCACGCTGATTAGCCAATGGGAGGCGTAGCGAAGGTACAGTCATTACCCTGTTTGTCTATTATTAGATAGGATCTTGTGGATGAATTCTAATTTTTTAAAAATATATTTTTTTTTATTGATTTCAGAGAGGAAGGGAGAAGGGAGAGAGAGAGAAACATCAGTGATGAGAGAGATCATTGATTGGCTGCCTCCTGTACACCCCACACTGGGGATCAAGTCTGCAACCTGGGCATATGCCTTGGCCAGCAATCAAACCATGACTTCCTGGTTCATAGGTTGACGCTCAACCACTGAGCCATGCCAGCTGGGCTATAATTAGTCTTTTTATTGTTAATTGTTTTTTTGCACTAGCTAGATTTATTTATAATTGCAGAAGTAACCAATTTTTACTTAGAATTGGCATATTGGGCGTGTGCATGCTTAACATTTAACTGTGTGAAAATAGACAAAGATCAGTCAGAAAATTGGGTGCTTTCTTTAGCCGGTATTGTCAAGATGGGGGGCGGGGGCTTTTCTGATTTTGCAGCTGCATGAAGACTTCCTCCCCAGCGCTCTTCTCATCTGCTGAGCCAGGCGGGCAGGCACCAAGCATGGTTAGCGCTAGGAGTTGAGAAGGTCGCTTCCTTCTCAGGAGCCTGCGGGACCTGAATCTGGGTGAATGGCCTGATCCTTGCAATTTTGGGCAGCTGCGTTGAGCGCTCAGGTTTTTGTTGGCTTGTTTATTCTTCCTCTGTTCTCTATGTAGTTTTTAACAAGTAAGTGATCGGAAACATGCAGAGTGATCAGTGGGGAAAATCATGACTGCCTGTGCTTTTAAAATTTTTTTGTCAAAATATGAATCGGATCATCCTGTAAGCAGCACCGGGCTGTGTACTGTTTCTCCTGCGAGTGTGAGGAAGAACTTAGGAATTCTTACCTTCACAAACAGCTGTTTCTCTCCAGCCGCTGGATGCTGGAGCCGTCTCTGTAGCTGCCGCCTGGCTGAATTCTGCGAGGAAGCGCTGTTTGTAAAATGTGCCCCAGTTCGCTTTTTGGTGCCTGTGGGCCCAGATCAGGCCCTGTTGTCAGAGTTCAGTTTCTGCTCAGAAGTGTTTAGAGTCTTCTAAAACCCGAGGCTGCTATTAAACACAGTTCGTATGATCTGTTGTTTAATAATGTTATCTAATTAAAATGAAGACTTTAAAAACCATCCCGGAACTAAAGACAGAATCCTTCATTATAATTGTAAAAAATACTTGAAAGAATTGTTAAATCCATCAGCAGTTCATTAGTCTTGCCTTTGAACTCGGCTCTTCCAACTCTCAAGAGCTGTAGTAGCTCTGATAACTCCGATTTGAAAGTCATGAGGTGCAGCTAGGTTCCGCTTTGGCTCCAACCAAACTTGCATGGAGTCAGACAGTGAAATATGTTCCCAAACATTGCTCCCACTAACAACATAAAGTCTAGCGAGATGTTTACTGTCAGTTGATGTTGGACCTGCAGTGGACAGTGACCCACCACATAGCGTCATCTGGACCCTGTCCACGCTCAGAGGTGCTGGTGTTCGTTCCATTAAAAGCGAGTTCATCTGTCCTTGCAGCAGCCGTGTGCTGAGCTCCCGGCACACGCAGGAGCTGGGCAGGCCCGGCACCCAGGACCCGTTTGTTCTGTGAGGGTTTGAGGGTAGGGTGTCATTTTCTGTCTGTTGGCCTTTTCTGCCAGCTTTTTGCTCTTGCCTTTAGGTCTCTAGGATCGTATTTCTCTTGGGTTCTGCAGCAGCTCAGTCAGTACTGCCAGGCACGACTTCTCTGGGCCGGTGTATCCTGTGGCCTGGAGACCATGCGAGAGGCGTCCTCACAGCCTTGGCGGTTATTCTGTACCATTAAGAGTTTATATTGAACAGTTCATCTCTCTAGGGGAAAGGTATAATCGTGCATAGGCACTGGATTGCATCAGATCAGTTCCAACATCCTAAGTATTATTTAAAAATCTTTTTTAGTACCAATTCTAGTAGTACACACAGAGTTTAAAAACCTAATATTTCTCCAAGGTTTGTTAAGAATGTTGACTACTCCTCGTCCTTTCCTCCTCTTCTTTCCCCTCCCCCATTTCCACCTCTCCTGAAATAAACCCTTTTTAGCTGATTATTTTGGTGTAAAACTCTGTGTCTCTTAGTAGTGCTGCTTCTTGACTGTTAAATGCCAGGCGTTGTCTTCTCTTACTTGCCTCCCACTGACATCCTCTGCAGCTTTGGGTAAGTTGGTGTTGGGCATTTTTGTGGTTGTGACCATGCAGATGTTCTTCGCATCCAGTGGGAGTACACTTCCTGATCACACTTCCTGCACAGCCCTTGTCTTCCCTGGACTTGATAGTGGACTTCTTGTTTTTTTCTCTGTTGTCATCACTACTTAGCCCTCAATTCTTGGCCCATTGTCTCAGTTGCATCTCAAGATATTTATGTGAAGATCAGTAGTTAAATTTTGTTTTCCTGACCAGCCTCTTCTACATCTTTCTGCCCTGCTCCATCTGGCCTGGGCATACGGGAACCCTGCTCCACTGCCGTCATCCTGGGGATCCGCTCCCCACCCCCCACGGTGGGTGCAGAGCTGTGGGGACCGGGGATCCTGAGGGAGGTGGCTTCCAGCCGGACGTGCGTCAGGCAGTCGGGACGGTGAAGAGATGTCACACCTGCAGGTGCTGGACAACAACACATGACCCTCGTTGCTGCTTTTCCTCAGGAAGTTCCTTAGGATTTTCTCCTCCAAAACAAGAGGGAGGCAGGAAAGAGCGCAGGGAAGCCCGGGGCTGCTCCGTGCCACGCGGCAGGGCTGGCTGCTGGGTGGCCCTTTCAGTCCTGAAACTTGGGTGCTTCCGCTGGGAAGTTTTCTTGGGGAAAAACCGAAGTGGTTTCTCCCTGCCATGGTCCGTGGTCGTGTGTTCACACTCAAGAGTGAAGGGTAAAGAGCGGAACGACGCGTCCAGGCGGTGGCGGGCCCGTCGGCTGTGTGGTGGCCTGGCCAAGCTGTTCCATGGGGAAGCTCCACAGACACTGTTTGTACCCTTTATGTGTGGCCTTTCTCTTGGTCAGATTCTCCTGTTGGAGAATGACAGCCCGGCCACCAGCATTCCGAGGAGTGAGCACCGGAGTCGAGAGCAGTGATGGCGAACCTTTTGAGCTCGGCATGTCAGCATTTTGAAAAACCCTAATTTAACTCTGGTGCCGTGTCACATATAGAAATTTTTTGATATTTGCAACCATAGTAAAACAAAGACATATTTTTGATATTTATTTTATATACTTAAATGCCATTTAACAAAGAAAAATTAATCAAAAAAATGAGTTCGCGTGTCACCTCTGACACGCGTGTCATAGGTTCGCCATCACTGGTCTAGAGGGCTGCAGGGCGGGTGGCATGCCCTCCATGCCAACCGCTTCCCCTGCCTGCAGGCTGCCCCCCAGCCCCTACCTCCCTCCGGAGAAGTCTCCGCTGGAGAGCCCAGGGCCTAGGCCTTCCTCTCTTGCTTCCAGAATCTCCTTGCCCCGTTCCCTTTGCTGCCTCTGCATCCTGAAGGGCTGGTTCAGTGGGGAGGGTTTTAGCGAGAGGATGCTTGTGCTGAAACCACCATCTTTTCTCAGAAGTCTGCATTAATTTCCCTGCTGTCATAGCATTGGAATAATTAATTGGTTTTAAATGTCAAACATTCCTCAGATGTGTTACTATGTTGGGAAAAATATTAATGAGCACCCTACTCAGATCTGCAGATCTACTTCTTTGAGGTAGGGTTAGATATAAACAATACTTACAGATGTTTTCCAAGGTGAATGGCGAGTGTTTGGTGTACATACATGAGTATTTATAGGCGGATCACTAGCCAGACACTTGTAAACTACTGTAGAACATCACCCACTGCATCTTATCCTGTGAACACAAACAATTAGACGCGGAAAGTCTCTGGGGAAGTATTTTCCCAGCTGGGTCGGAAGAGTTTTCATTTTATAATTGTTCCTCCAACTCCTGCTTGTTATAGGCAAAGCAATTTATTTGTTTTAGAGTAAGAAAAAAATCTAATCGTCTAGCACCATGTTCTTTTAAACATGTTTCTGTTTCTAGAAGGGATGGGAATACCGTTTCCCAGGAGCTCAGTTGGAGCAGTGACTCGCACACAGCCCCCCCCCCCCCCCGTTCATTCCTGACTGCTGCCCATGTGCTTCCTCTCCCGGTTTTGGGATGAAGTTGAAAGACTCACTAATTTTATTTTTCCTCCTTTTTTTTCTTTCTTTCTTTTTTTTCACTATTTTTAATTCAGTATAGTAGCTATACTTAAGCCAGGTTTCAAAAACAGATTTTCTTGAAAATGTTACTGAAGAAAATTCTTTCTAATGTATTAAGCATAAACTTAGTCAGAAAGGCTTGTTCTTAGCTCTTATGTGTGATGGCCAAGTAATGCATGTCATCTATGAATCAGTTCTGAAAACTAATTCTTAAAAAATTGCATAAAATTTGGTAAGTTGTGCCTTGTGCAGCTTATTTATAGTGGAGTGAAACATTGTACAGCCATCTTTCTGGTCAGGTTTTATTCAGGTTTTAACTTTAAATGTTTACATTCTTTTTACAGAGCCTTCCTAACATTCTCACCGACGATCGGTTTAAAGTTATGTTTGAGAACCCTGACTTCCAAGTAGACGAAGAGAGTGAAGAATTTAGGCTTTTGAATCCACTTGTTTCCAAAATTAGTGAAAAAAGGAAGAAGAAGCTAAGACTCTTAGAGCAACAAGAACCTCCTGACAAGGTACTGTACTGTTCATCACGTTGCCGCTGCTCCTGCGGTTGACGGTCTCTGTGATCGAAGGGGCCGAGTGGAGTTGAGGTGTGACGTGTGTGACCTGCAGCTTAGGAGTGCATCTTGGTCATTCCAGGCATTTTCCCGATGCGCGCGCTGTCACGTACTCGATGGGCTAATGCTATTTAAAAGAAATAATGGGCCAGTGTTTAGTTGGGGAGAGGAGCTGCTGCTGACTATTTTTATTTTCAGGAAGAGGAGGAAGAGCCGGAAGGAAGACCGAGCGATGCGGAAAGCTCTGAGAGCTCCGATGATGAAAAGGGCTGGGTCGAAGAGGTCAGGAAGCAGCGCCGGCTGCTGCAGCAGGAGGAGAGGGCGAAGCGGCAGGAGCGGCTCAGGGAGGACCAGCAGACGGTCCTCAGGCCCCAGTTCTATGAGATCAAAGCAGGCGAAGAGTTCAGGAGCTTCAGCGATTCTGCCGCCAAGCAGAAGCTGATGAAGTGAGTGCACGCCCTTGGCCGGCAGGCCTTGCTTTTCCTCAGGGCACGTGGCCTCAGCATGGCATCCCAGGCTTTGGGGTTACCGGAAGGGGGCATCACCGGCCTCGGGGAGCACTGGTCTCATGATGGTCCTGTTTCACAACTTCCTGAGGGGCAGTGCGCATGCGGTGAGGGGCAGGGGGAGCCTACTGCTGGTAAATGTATTCCAGGATGTGTCTGCTGCAAAGCCACACTCCTGGGGCCCTCGTTTCTCCCCATCGGGGCCCCGAGATCACAGTCTTTGTCCAGTGGCCATTGAGCTAACATTCCTTGTCTCTTAACAACAAGGTATTGTAAAAACTTAGGGTTTCAGTTATGTTGACCCCGTAGGTTGCATAAGTTGTGTCAAAGCCCCTGTCGCATGGACTCCGACACCGCAGTCATCAATGTGGTGAAATCTCAGAGATTCCCAGTAGCCTCTGTGCCCAGCACCGGAGAGCCAGGGAGGGTGTGTCAGCTAAAGTGAGGGATCAGGTCTGTCCCACCCTCCCCACGATGTGAATGCTTACGGAGTCAAAGCAGCACACGCTTGTTGTAGAAAATAAAGACAAAAACAGAGGCATAAAAGGTCCCCATTCCCCGGAAACCTTCCGTGAGAAAGTGCAGGGAGAAACTGGGCACCTGAGACCCGCCCGCCATGCACTGCTCCCGGCTGGAAATGACGAAGCCGGAACCGGGGTGGAGAGGAACAGACAACCCAGGGCAGACTCCTCACCATCTGAGAGCAGGGAAGGTCGCGCACACCCACCTCATCTTTGGTTCACCAGTTTCATGTCAGAGGAGGAAGGACAGATGTTGAAGTGTCTGGCAGTATGAATAACACAGTGAAAAACAGGCTTAAGGCCAAAAGTATTAAGTCTTGGTGGGGCTTAGCACAAGTGACTCCATTTGGGGCCTGTTTGTTTGTTTGTTTATTTTTAATTTGTTTTTGTTGATTTTAGAGGAAGGGAGAGGGAGAGATAGAAACATCAATGATGAGAGAGAATCATTGATCAGCTACCTCCTGCACACCCCACACTGGGGATCAAGCCCACAACCCGGGCCTGTGTCCTGATCAGGAATTGAACTTTGACCTTCTGGTTCATAAATCGATATTCAACCACTGAGCCATGCTGGCCGGGCTTGTTTGTTTATTTTTGAAGAATTTCTTTAGAGTATATTACCTAGTGATGGAATTTCCTGGGTCAACAAAAGGCCAGATCACCCTCCCAAAAGTCTTAGAGCACTTTGCGCTCTTACTAGAGTGATTCCCCCACTTGCAGCAACGTGGATTCTAGGAATCTTTCACAGACTGACCACGCTGATAACTGAGGTGTCGGAGTCCATGAGATAGGGGCTCTGACGCAACATATACAAGCTGAAAGCATCGAAATAGAGTTTTCAGTGACTTCCACAGTACATGTAAGAATCTGTCATAGTTATGCTGTATTTAAAACAAGTACTTAAATTTTAAAACTCTTAAAATTCAGCATTTATCTGTGGATCCCATTTCTCCATTCTCTGTGATGTAGACTATGGAGGGTGATGCCTTTATTTTGAGTTAATTTCGCCTTTCTAAATGGCAGACGATAGCACTGCCTTTATGAATGTCTTCCACTCCTCTAGTCCATTTTCACGAAAAGTGATTTAAAATCTCTCAGTTGAGCATTACTGTTAATCACAGTTTTAATTAAAGGAATATCAGTGCGTGTATGCTGTAGAGCCTCCAACAAGTCGTTCCGCTGTCCTGGGCCTCTGATCAATATCTCATTCGATTTTCCTTTGTAATTCGTGCCCACTTTTCCCCTTTAATGCAGCCCTACTGATAATTTAGTTTCCTCCTGTGCCTGCCCCATCCTGCCCTGAGTAATTCTTCTTACTTTCAACTTTCTAAAGCCCATCTCTGTCTTCTTGGCAACCCCCACAAATTTAGGGGGGTGATTGTCAATCTCGTGACAGTGAGATTTCCCCCTGAAATGCTACCAGCTCCAGGGGAGCCCGCAGCCGGCAGACTGAAGCCTGGGTGGGAGAGCAGCAGCGCCAGGAGGGCGGGAGGCGGCGGGCGCTCAGCGCGCTGTTCCGTTCCAGTAGCCGGTTTCCGGGTCTGTCTGCTTCTCCCACCGTCTCTGACTGAGCTCACACTGAGGCAGCAGCCCCGTCTGTACGCTGACTCGCAGGCTTTCATGTAGCGGGCTCCTCGCTCGGTCCTGTGTCTGATCTCCTGCCACGGCTCCCAGCGCCGTCTCTCCACGCAGCCAGACAGGACAAGTCCCTGCAGGTGCGCACCGCAGGTACGTGGGGAGAAGAGCAGGATGGACGTGCCTGCCGTGGAGGAACTAGGTCATTCTGGAAAGAGTAGTCATTTCCACCATGTACTTGAAAAGTCTTTTTCTTCCCAAATTAGTGTTTTCTGTGTGCCACCTTGTCTCAGTGGCTCCATAGTTACTCACCATCCCTGTTAACGTTGAAACTGGAGGGTTTATGGCTCTGAAAGGGACAGAGAGGAAATGACAGGTCGAGGAACCTGCTGAGGCTGACAGTTCACACGCAAGGCGAGTCCGCTTACACTTCTCTTTTGAGCCACAATGAGCATCTTTGTAAAGAATTACTGGTTTTTTTTTTCAAAAAAGCTAAAGTCAGTCGTAATTTCATGCCGTTTGTCATGTGGGAGCTTGTCATCTAGAATCCTTACTGGACACGTTTCCTGAACAAAGCTTGATAAATCAGGTGTGGTCTGACACATGCCTGGGAACCAGAAGTCCTCACCCTGGAGTCTGGGTCTTACACTTGAATCCTGTGTCGCCTGGGGCAGGTCATTTAACATCTTACCTCCCTGGTGCCGTCTGTAAGGGCTGAGCGCCAGGAGGACGGCTGGTGGAGAGCTGCGAGGATGGATTTGGAGCTCCAGGTTACCGACAGAGAGCATGAGTTTGGTCTGGGGACTCCAGTTTCTGAAACTGTGAAATGGCAGAAGACTCTCCAGCTAGAACAAGAAGTGAGAAATCAGGACAAACTCATCTCTACACTGGAATTACAGATTGAAGATCACCAACAGATAAATCACGGCTTGGAAGAATATGTTAGGAAACTCCTGGAGAGTGAGGAGGTGGTAAGCAGTCAGATAGACACTTTAACGAGCCACAATGAGCATCTTTGTAAAGAACTGATTAAAATTGACCAACTAGCAGAGCAAATAGAAAAAGAGAAAAGTTTTGTGGTGGATGCCCTCAACAAGGAACTTGAAGGAGCAAAGCATTTGAAGGACATTTAGAAGCAGCTTGAGGGATACGGGGTGGCTGCAGCTTAACTGGAGACTGCGTGCGCCTGCTCCCGGCACAGCACAGAGCAGTCAGCTGAAAAACTTGAAGTGTAGCTGACCTGAAATATTATATCCAAGGAGCACTGAAGAAGCCACAGGGAGACTGGTTGAATTCACTTGCCAACAAAATAATATAATAGTATTGGAAGATACAATAAAAAAACTTTGCTTTTCTCTCTGTGAAAACGGACAGTTCGTGGTTCAGGCTGTTCCTACTGTGGGTGGTGGTGGCCCCGGCTAAACTCGGGAGGGCAGGCAGAGCTCTCCTCGGCTGCTCTGCGGGGGACCCGGAGGGTCAGTGTGTGCAGTCCTCTAGGAGGCGAGCGAGGCGCCGAAATACTCACATCCTAGCCCAGGCAGAAGGGCCACTGACCATTCCACTCCACTACAGGCTTCAGAAACGGGCTCAGTAAGATAATGAGTAGGTGTCTCTAACAGCCGTTACCTGTGTCTGGCGAGCATGCGGATGGCCTCCCCTCTTCCCACTGACTGGCGGATGAGTGCCATTTCCCGTCGTTGCCACGTGTGAAAGGTTTACCCTCAGTGATCATTGCTGATTAAAATTTGTTTCAAATGATAAATCAAACAGTGCTAATTATGGTGCATTCTCTTAAATCTCACAGCAAAACCCTAGAAGATCGGCTGAAACTTGAAGCAAAAAATGGGACGTTGAATGTATCCGACACCACAGTTGGCAGCAAGCAGCTGACATTCACGTTAAAGAGGGTGAGTCGTTTTCTAATGCTCCTTCCCGACGCACTAACACCCGGCGTGCAGCGCGTGGGAGCCCTCGCCGGCGTCCCCGCGCCTCTCCTGTGGGGCACGCCTGTGGGCGTCCTCCCCGGGCCAGGGCCTCGAGGGCTGAGGGCACCTGCGCGCCTTCGGCAGAGCCGGGCGATTTCCCAGGGTCCTAGGGACCCGAGGTTGGCACTGCTGGTTTCTGGCCAGGGGGCACCCGAGAGTCGCCGTGTGGAGCAGCAGTCCTGGCACCCGAGGCCGTGGGGAAGGGGGGGTGAGGGAGCCGTTGGTGACGGCGCCGTGCAGCTGCCCAGGAGTCGGAGTTCAGAGGGGACTGGCTGCCGGGGTCCTGTTCTCACGGTTCCCGAGCGCCTTTCCTCAGGCTCACAGGCCTGGCACCCGGCAGAGGAGGAACAGGTGCTTCCATGTTTGCTGTAACTAATGAGTAAAACTGTATGGTTTTACTTTTGCAACATTTTTTTCTTCTCATTCAGTAGATTTTCCTTAATAGATTTTGTTACCAAGTGGGAAAGAGTGTCAAAGATTCTGCCTCTGGTTTTTAAAAAGTGAGATGTAGTTCACATTCCTTCACATTCACCCTTTTAAAGTACGCAGTTCAGGGTTGACGCTGTAATCACCACCATTACCTGATTCTAGCACATCCTCATCACCCCAGAAGGAAACTCATTTCCCCCGTTTTCCCGGCCATGGGCAGCCACCGGTCTGTTCCTGCCTGTGGACTTGTCTGTTCGGACGTTTCCTATAAAGGGAACCACACGGTGCTTCCCCTTGTGCCGGCTGCGCTCACTCACCAGCCTTCAGGGGGAAGCCAGGTGGCAGCTGGGTCAGAACTCCTTTCCTTTTGGGGCCGAGTAACACTTCATCGTGCGGAGAACACGTTGCGCTTGTTCACCCATCTGTTGACGGACATTCAGGCTGTTCCCCTGTCCTGGCTGTTAGGAATATGCTGCCGTGGGACAGGGACAGTGGGCCTTGTCCTGCTGCTGCAGCCAGGGCCGCGTTTGTCAGGGCGGAGTCTGGTGCCAGACCGTGTGCCCTGGGCGGCTGGGCTGGGCTGGGCTGTGAGTGGTGGCCGTGCTGTGGGCATTCCGGTGGTGACCAAGGGGGTGTGGGCATTTTCTTTCTCTTTCCCTCTCATTTAATTTTCTCCTTTAGTCTGAGCAGCAGAAGAAGCAGCAGGAGGCCGAGAAAATGCACCGACAGGAGAGGAAAGCGCTGCGTCGCCCGGCCGGCCACCTCAAGTCCAGGCGCAAGCGAGGGCGGCCCTTTCCCTGAGAGGACGGACCGCACGGACTCGGGAGCTCCGTCCTCCGCTGGTCATCGGGAGCACGTGGTGTCACTCCCGCCTCCAGGGTCAAGACGGGCAACCTGTCCCGACGCCTTCGGGTCAGAGCGGCGTGCCCAGGCGCAGAAGGTGTGCTCCTCCCCCTGAAGATCGTCCTTTTCCCGGTTTTCATCCAGTGGACCAGGTGGTTGGTTTTTCACCGTGTGACACGTGAACCATGACCTGGGGGTCCTGTGCTGACAGTGAAGGCTGAGCCTGTCCCCGAGCTTCCTCTCAGGCCGCCTCTCAAGTGCACCACCCGGAGCACGCGTGGCTCAGCTCCTGTGCAGCCTTGGCCGTGTGTGTGTGTGTGTGTGTGTGTGTGTGCATGTATGCATGTGTGTGTGTGTGTGTGAGTATGCTGGTAGGTGTGCTGCTGGTCTATATATCAGTTTGGTATTTTTTAAAAAATATTTTTATACCAAGAAAATATAAAGTAATGGTAATAACCTAAAACAAGAAATGAAAGCGACTGGGTGTTCTTTTATACTCAGCTCAAGATTACATTCAGACTTTTTTATGTTTCTCACCTGCACAGAGAGAAACTGGCTGGAGAAAACATTTATAAAAATAAATACGCGTGTTTGAACAGCTTCTTTAAAAAGACCTTTCCTTGAGCTCATTTGAAAATTGACTTTGGTTTCCTTAGTTTCTCGGGTGTCAGTGTGATTCTGTGCCACTGGAGTGGCAGCTGGGGAGCAGATGATGGGCTCTAACCGGGAAGCTGCAGGCTGTCCACGAGCATAACAGGCTGCGAAGCTGTAGCTGCCTCGGCGCCTGGAACCAGGTCCCCATTCAGTCCCGCCTGTGTCGCTGCTCTCCTTGCCTCCTCCGTCTGGTCCCGCTCAGACCTCCCCTCTCTCTTTCCGGTCCTATCTCTGCTCTTCTGTACAGATGGCTTGCTCCACAGGGATGGGCCGTGTGGCTCCCACGTCCACGTCTGTGGTCTGAGGCATAGATTTTTTTCCACAAAGTGTATGTCAGTGTCTGCGGGGGTGTGTGTGTGTGTTGTGTGTGTGTGTGTGTGCGTGCGCGCGCGTGCGTACACACAGAGACGGTCACCAGAAAGACCCTTGTCCCAGCTTGTGTCGGGGTGCCCGCGGCCTCCGCCCACCCCGTGCCTGGTGCTGGCTGCTTTCCTCCTTCAGCTTCTTGTCCCCTCCCCGCCCCTCATGCACCTCCTCTCCCAAAGGACGGGCTTCAGCTTCCGGCTTCTTCGCCTCCCCCGGCTGCCCTCAGGCCGAGGCTCAGGCTTGCAGTGAGAGGACTCTGGCCGGAGCTTCCCTGGGCTTGGCTCTTCCACTCCTGGGCCTGCTCCCAGGCCCCTTCCCTTCCTGCGGCACCCCCGCAGGTGTGGGAGCCCGTTGCCCTGGTGCTGGGCCCAGCAGAGAGCACAGGCTGCAGAGGGACTGCATCTGCTCTGGAGTGAGGCCCTCCCAGGTCTGGGCCTCAGCACCGCCAGGTCCCGGGGGGCACGTCCATCTGGGGCGCTGGCAGCAAGCAGCCTGGCCAGCGGGGAGGCCCTGTGGCCGACCCGGTCTGTGTACTTTGCCTATTTATTTACCTTGAGTCTCACTTCCTCCCAGAAAATGAGCCCAACACTGCGCTTTGGCGAGGGCTAAAGGAGGTTGCACTTGAGGGGAGCACCTGGCACAGACTGAGGCTCACGGGAACGTGACACAGCGTCTCTCACCAGCCCCCCCACCTCTGCACACGCCCCTCTCCACTCCCCTGTCCCTTAATGTGGAAGTTTGTCTAGAGCAGCGGTTCTCAACCTGTGGGTTGCGACCCCTTTGGGGGTCAAACGACCCTTTCACAGGGGTCGCCTAAGACCATCGGAAAACACATATATAATTACATATTGTTTTTGTGATTAATCACTGCTTTAATTATGTTCAATTTGTCACAATGAAAATACATCCTGCATATCAGATATTTACATTACGATTCATAACAGCAGCAACATTACAGTTATGAAGTAGCAACGAAAATAATTTTATGGTTGGGGGTCACCACCACATGAGGAACTGTATTAAAGGGCTGCGGCGTTAGGAATGTTGAGAACCACTGGTCTAGAGTTTCTGTTCAGGGGACTCCTGAAAGGGCAGGCGCAGGGCCTGCTGGGACTCTGACATTTAGGAGAAGCCGGAGCCACGGGTGCAGGATCCCCTCTGGCCCTGCGGGGGTGGGGGGCTGGGGGGTGGAAATGCCTGGGGCTTCTGTAAAGTCTTCTGTCCCAACATGTACAAGCTCCGTAGCCTCTCATTTCCTGTGTTTGCTGTAGGTTGCTTACTCGCCCTAGGACACCCCGTGTCTCCTGGGCCCCCAGGCTGTGTCAGGAGGGGCCCTGGGACAGTGGCATTGAGAAAAGGCTTGGAAGCAGGAAGGGAAGTCGGCTGGGATGCCTGGGAGGAACATTCTGGGCAGAGATGCTGGAGAAGCCCCCAGAGGGCTGGTAAAACCGTCTGACTCAGTGGCTCGGAGCGGGGGCCAGAACTTTCTGTCATCACAGCCGCCACGGCTGACCTGGGCCCCGCTTTGAGGACCACTGAGCCAGAGCAGAGGCCTGGGGCGGGGTTTTGCCTGGACAGTCAAGGAACAGCCTGTTGGCCACGTGGCCGACAGGGAGGGTCAGACTCTCTTGTGGTGGAGGCAGGAGCAGGTTGATGCCAGCTGGTTCCCGCCACGGCCCCACCGCTCCGGGAGCATCAGGGTGAGTGCGGGCGCCAAGGCCCGTGGGTGTGGGCTCTGCAGGCTGAGTCCACGGGGAGTGGCAGGTCCCGCCCTCGGGACCTCCGGCGCTGCCTCTCTTCCCTCGAGAATCCCGGCAGCGTCCTGGCCTGGCAGCCTTGTCTGCAGACAGACGGCAGCAGAGTCTGGAGCCCCAGACCACACTGTGGGAAACAGGCTGTCAGGGTGAGGGCTTTCAGAACCAGAGCGGGTCTCCTGAGTGGAGACGGAGGAAGGAGAAGGAGCAGGCCTGGCCTGGCCCAGACTTGCTGGCGGCTGAGCTGCTGCCAGTGGCCAGGCCATTTAATCCGTCCGTGCCTCGGTGTCTCCATCTGTAAAATGGGTTTAATAATCTCTGTTCCCTAAAGACTTCAGAGGATGGTTATAGAGCCTAATGAGTGAGGTGCATTAAACTCCTCAGAAGAAAGGTGTAACTAAGTATAACGCGGTATTGTAATTAGTTCTCAGGTTCTTTAAACCAGGTTGCATCTTGTTTTAATAGGGTTACCATGACAACAGGTTTATTGGAAAAACATGTAAAAAGGGCGTGGCTATAAATCTCAATGATCAGTAAATGTTTTTTGCTTCTTTCTATTGTAATTAAGAACCTTTACCAATAGTCTTACACCGTCAGCCGGTGGTTACGGTGACATTAACTTCCGGGCAGTGTGCCTCTGCGCCAGGACTGCGGCCCCGGTTCTTGCAGCGCCGAGCGGCACTTGACACGCGACTTTGAATGAACGGCCCCACCGTGCCTGGCACTCCACAGGTCCGGGCGGTGGTTTCTCTGATAAAATGGAGATATAGTCGCGGTCCTGTCGTTCCCCACCCACACTTCACTCACCGCGGGTTCAGTTACCTGTGGTCCACCGGGGCCCAAAAATATGAAATGGAAAATTCCAGAAATAAGCCCTGTACCAGTTTTACACTGTGCGCGTTCTGAGTGTCGAGCTGAAATGTGCTTCCCCTCCGTCCCGCCCAGGACACGAGTCACCCCTTTGACCAGCGCCCCACGGCTGTCACCGTGTCCCTCCCAGGGCTCATGTTACTTAGCGACGGCCCCAGAGCGCCAGGGCAGTGATGCGGCAACTGGGACAGGCCAGAGAGGAGCCCTGGCGCGCTTCCGCCCAGTGAGGCTTATCTGCGCAGGGAAAACAGCATCTGTAGTGTTCGGTACCATCCGCGGTTTCAGGCACCCACTGGGGGTCTTGGAACGTATGCCCTGTGGAGAGGGGCACTTTTGTGTGGACGCTGGTTACATTAGTCCGGGTTCTCCAGAGGACAGACCAGTAGAGAGGGAGAGATAGAGAGAGAGAGAGATTTCCGACAAGGAATTGGCCGCGTGCTGACAGAGGCCAGGTCCCGGGATGTGCAGGCAGCGGCTGGAGCCCAGGAGCCCAGGGTGTGGTTCCAGCCAGAACGCCGTGGCTCCCGGCCCGCGCAGAGCCCGAGGCCGCGTCCTCAGCCTGCCTGCTCCCACGCCGCCTCGGGAAAAACGCTGGTCCTCCTTTCTTCCTGGAGAGCTGCACGGCAGGCCCCCCACGCAATTAGATGAAGAAACTCGACACTGAAACTGCCGGCTCACCCTTCGCCTGGGGAGTCCTCAG
>NW_005871457.1:482860-483775 GCF_000147115.1 Myotis lucifugus | reverse complement strand
GCATGTGCCCTGACCAGGAATCCAACCCTGACCTCGTAGTTCATAGGTCAACACTCAACCACTGAGCCATGTTGGCCGAGCTCTTTACTCATTTTTAACTGTTGGAGGACCTGTCTAGAAAGCAGCTTTTGGGAGCCCCACTGCTCCCTGTCCCCGTTCCCTCCCTGCCCCGGCCGCCCTCCACCAGCCAGTGGTCCTGTTAAGACACTTGAGGCTGGGAGCCCAGGGAGGGGACCTGGCCCCGAGAAGCCTTCTCCAGTTCCTTCCGCTCGCTGTGTTCGTGAAGGTCCCTGCAAGCACCACTGGAAAAGTCCTGGAACAGGAAACGGTCCCAGCCGAGTGTCTGGCTACTGAGAGTCCAAAAACATGAAGAGCGTTTCCTTCGCGGTTGCCACGTGCACAGGCCCTGCCCGGATCCGCACATCCTGCGGTGACTCAGTCGGATTTCCCTCCGTCCCTGTCTCGCGGGATTGCGCACATGAACCAGGCCAGCCTCGCTCCATCGCGGCACTGCCTGCCCGGAGCCGACACTGGCCCCCTGAGCAGGCTTTGCTCTGCTGACCGGGCCACTGCTGAATGGAGACCGCCATGCAGTAGATAAGTAACAGTGGCCTGACCCTTCATGGGGGGCGGGGGGGTTCTCTGTTTTATTTTAATTTTTTAAAATATATTTTTTTATTGATTTCAGAGAGGAAGGGAGAAGGAGACAGAAACATCAATGATGAGAGAGAATCATGGATCACCTGCCTCCTGCACATCCCCTAATGGGGATCAAGCCTGCAACCTGGGCCTGAGCCCCTGACCGGGAATCGAACCATGAC
Organism: Myotis lucifugus; assembly: GCF_000147115.1. Lineage (NCBI taxonomy): Eukaryota > Metazoa > Chordata > Mammalia > Chiroptera > Vespertilionidae > Myotis > Myotis lucifugus. The sequence goes on along the minus strand of NW_005871457.1, from coordinate 482,954 downwards.
CTCCTGGTTCATAGGTCAGTACTCAACCACTGAGCCACACCAGCTGGGCAAGTTACTCTATTTTAACCACTCTTTTTTTTTTTTTTAAATATAT
>NW_005871457.1:477381-478244 GCF_000147115.1 Myotis lucifugus | reverse complement strand
AGCCCGTCCTGCTGTGTGTGCATAGGAGCCAGTTGTTACCCCCTTTACAACACGCCGTTCCTCCCTCGTTCCTGTGGGGCCGCCTTTACTGAGGAGCGGGCCCCCCAATATCCATGGAGCCGTTCTGAGCTGCCTGTCTGTCCCGCCGGCTGGCCGTCTGCTCCTGGAGGCACCGCGTTCGTGTCTGTGACTTTGTGCTCACAGAGCCTGTCGTGGACTCGCTGGCTCTGGGCTGGTCCTGCACCGGCTCTGCCCCTGGAGAGGAGGCCTGGGAGGAACCTTGAGCCCTGTCCTCTCGACCCCCCACTCCTCTGAGGCCCGAGCCCCCTGCCTGACCGGATCCTCGGGGGCATGGGTGGGGGGTGGTTCACCCACTCAGTCCTGAGAGGCGAGGAAATGACGGCACTCTTATTGGAAGACCACGCCCAGGTTCCAGGTGCCGCGTGGCCTCGCTGCAGGAGCAACGCTCCCCAGTTTAAGAAACATTTTCCAGACACACGATCAGAGATCAAAGTTGCGCTCCAGAGACAGGCTTTCCAAACAGCCAGACTTGATGGGTTGGTGTCAGGAGCCGGGCTAGAGGGGAGGGGGAGCTTGGAGGGGAGGGGGAGCCTGGAGGGGAGGGGAGCCTGGAAGGGAGGGGAGCCAGCATCTTTAACAGCGAGCAGCAGCCAGACAGGGGGCCCCTCTATCTCGGCCCCGGGCACTGTGATGCCAAATATGAAATGCCAGCCCAGCCGCTGACAGCAGGGTGGAGGGCGCACTTGCTTGGGTGGCTGTGGCCGCTCAGCCCACAGCACACTCTGGGAGCATGCTGTTCCCATGTGGGGACGGACGCCCGTGAGGGATGGCGATGGAGAAGG
>NW_005871457.1:471946-474204 GCF_000147115.1 Myotis lucifugus | reverse complement strand
CCCCCCGCCACCCGCTCCAGCAGACCTCGACCAGCACTCTCCAGCAAGGCCCTGCCTCCGCCTCCCTTGGCCAGGGGGAGCATGGGAGCAGGAGGCTCTGAGCCGAACTGGCTGCGGGAGGGAAGCGTGCCCAGTGGGGGACAGGTCAGCAGGAAGTAGACCAGGCAAGGGGCAAAGAGGTGGCTCCTCTGATTAAAGGGAGGGAGTAGCCGCCGAGCAAACCTGCCCTGTGGATCCGTCCCTAAAACCGGGGACTCGGAATCAGGGCCGGGCCAGCCCCAGTCTGCACTGCCTCCCCCCCTCCCCCCCTCCACTTCAATAGCACAGGTGGGGAGACCGATGGGGTGACCAGAGCTGGGGCCAGAACACAGTCCCTGTTCTCAGCCTGGCTGGGCTCTCACACGCATCCACATCCCGCTCCCCCACACCCAGGATGGGGCTGCCCCGGCCACCTGTGTCCTTCCGGCAGGCGTGCCCGGGGCTCCTGGGCAAGGGAGGAATGAGAACCCCCTCCTCTCCCCACCCCCCAACATCTAACTGGAGGTTTCAGAGGTTTCAGTGGTGCAGGGAGCAGCTCCAAGGTCGGCTCTCAGAGCCTGGCAGCCAGGCACCCCCTGCACGGCCTCCCCTGACCCGGAGCTGGAGCCGGAGCCGGAGCCGGAGCCGGAGCCGCTGTGTTCGGGTTCCAGCTGCACAGGCGCCGTCGGGCCCCAGGGATTCTCCCAAACCTGAAAGTCAGCCCAGGGCAAAGCCGTGCGGTCACACACCGTCCCCTGAGCCTCATGTGCGCCTGTCACTGGAATTGCTTTATCCTGATGAGAGTAAGCGGAGCCCAGGGGAACCTGGGGAAGGGAGGCGAGGGCTCCCAGCAGCACCCTCTCCCAGGCGCAGCTGCGCCTCCTGTGGCCTCTGGTCACTTGCCTCCAGGCCGAGTCCAGGCGGAAATGCCACTTTCAAAGGTCGCCATACCCGGGATCGCACCGCCGGCTGTTTCCCACGCCGGCTCTTTAAACACGGAGTGGATGTCCCACAGCCAGAGACCTGACCGAAAAGCAAGATGGTTAACTCGCTTCTGTTCCGCCCGCGTCTCTAGAAGTTCGGAGACCCGTGTGCAGGCCCGTGGGAAGCGCTGGCCGCCAGACGCACTCCTGATAGAAGGGCCTTTGTCCCTGCGTCCCAGCTCCACCCCTGGGCGGCCGGGCCTCGGGTCAGAGGTCAGACGCTGCTGAGGTTAGTGCGCTGTTCCCAGCAACCCCCAGGGCAACCTGCCTCCGGGGCACGGGCAGGGGGGCGGACGGCCTGTCTCCGCGGGCTCCTCCTTAACACAAGGACCCAGTTTTATCTGGACACGTGGCTGCCGGGATCCAGGCTGCACTCCTCAGGTTCCTTGCTGCCAGCGGGGCCTGTGACAGATTCTGCCCACAGTCTGTGAGCCAGAGTGTTTGCGCGTGACTTCCAGGAAGTGTCCTTTGAAGAGAGGCAGAGCCCGGCCGGCTGGCTCAGGGGCTGAGCGTCGACCTATGAAGCAGAAGGTCACGGTTCGATTCCCCGTCAGGGCACATACCCGGGTTGCAGGCTCGATCCCCAGTGTGGGGCGTGCAGGAGGCAGCCGATCCATGATTCTCTCTCATCATGGATGTTTCTCCCTCTCTCCCTCTCTCTCCCTCTCTGAAATCACAAAAATATATGTATATATTTTTCTTTTTTTAAAAAAGGAGAGGCTGAGAACCACACTGTGCGCTTTACTCCTCCCTGCTGGCTGGAAGTCAGACACCGTGGCTGGAGCTTGGCAGCCACACTGGGCCACGAGGTGAGGGCTTTCTGCCGAGGGTGGCAGAACCACAAGAGAGAAGTGGCTCAGGTCCCTGCAGGTTGTGAAATCACCCCACCAGCCTGGACTGCTTACTTGTAGAATTTTGTGTGAGATAAGTAAATTTTAGGGACTGGTATTAACATTTATTAACATTTGCCAGGGATATTATGTACCTTCTTTAATTAAATTTTATATGGTTTAGCTTAATTTAATTTCCCCAACAACCCTGCAGTGAGTGTTATTATCCCCATTCTACAGACGAAGACACTGAGGCTCAGAGAGGCTGGGGAACTCGTTCGGTCCCACAGTGGATGAGGGAGTTCAACTCCCCAGTTTCCGACCTTCCCGCTCTCCTTGCTGCTCCCCCGATTCTTCAGGGTCCGTTTGATTCTGCTTCTTATAAGAACTCGCACCCGAGAAACTCAAGCCACCCAAGGTGTCCTTG
>NW_005871457.1:454419-470316 GCF_000147115.1 Myotis lucifugus | reverse complement strand
GTTCACTGGTTCTTCATGCAACAATGATCAATCGAGTGCCCACTGGTGCCAGGCAGCGTCTGTGCAGGGCTGCGTCCGTGAACCAGACAGAAAGTTCCCTCCTCAGCGAGTCCTATGCCAGGGGGACAGGCCTAGACAGAAGTGCTGAGAAAGAGAGAAGGCGGAACAGGGCGGGGTGGGGGGGGGTGTCTGCCATGTCTCTCGGGGACTCTGGAGGGAGGAGTAGCAGGGGGCAGCGTTAATACATAGGGGTTTGCCCTGCCTGGTTTGGCTCAGTGGATAGAGCGTCAGCCTGCGAACTGAAGGGTCCCAGGTTCGATTCCAGTCAAGGGCATGTACCTGGGTTTCGGGCACAAACCTAGCAGGGAGTGTGCAGGAGGCAGCTGATCGATGTTTCTCTCTCATCGATGTTTCTAACTCTCTATCCCTCTCCCTTCCTCTCTGTAAAAAAATCAATAAAATATATTTTAAAAAAATACATAAGGGTTCGGGCTGAGCAGAGGTGTGTGTGTGGGGTGGGCGCGGGGGGAATGAGCCAAGTGGGTGACGGGGGAGGGTGCCCCTGGCAGAGGGAACAGCTGGGCAAAGGCCAAAGGCTGCTCACACACAGTTGGCCCCACACGGACCTGCTTTGAGTGCGTGACGTGCCCCTGATGGTCCGGGAGAGGCGCCCAGGGTGGATGCCCAGGCTCTGGGCTCTGGTCAGCGACCAGCCGGGGCCGCTGTGTGAGGGGATCTTCCTGCCCGGGGGCCACAGAGGTCACTGCAGTGAGGCCTTCCCCGCTGTGCCCTTCACTGAGCCGGCACAGGCCCCAGCTGTGCCCACTCCCCACACCCTGCCCCCGGCCCCCCCAGCACCATGAGCAAGTGCCTCCAAGGCCAACGAGGGCTTCTTGTCTCTGTCTGTGGAAGGGCTTACACGTCGCTCTTTATTTTGAAGGTAAATATGTACATTTCAGGAGACACGGATCCCAGAGGGAAGGGGAGGGCGGGAAGAGAGTAACCCAAGAATTGCTCTGCGTGTATACAAGGCCCATGGACACAGCCCGCAGGGCGGAGGGGGCCTGGGGCGGCGCGGGAAGGGGAGACATCTGTGATTTCTCAGTGAAGACTAGAAGCACACACACACGCAAATGCACAGCTCAGAGGTTTCCGGAAATTACAGGAAGGTACGTGAATATTGAAATCCCTCGGTCTCAGTCCAGGAGCGATGCTGGCTAGCATCCTGTGGCCTCTCTTTCCGTGCCGCCCCCGGTGCTGTCCTGGGGCAGCTTTTCGTGTCGTGTCGCATGTATACTGTGCCCCTCGTCAGTTTGGCTTCCCGTTGCAGCGTGAGCACGTTCCCATGTTTCTCTCTGTCTCCCATTGGGGGGTTTTGGTTTTCCTCCCTCCCTCCATTCAGTGGACGTGAGCGTAGAGCCCGCCATGTGGGTGGGTCACTGAGAACATAGCCGTCACCGAGGCCATGTAGTCCCCTCGTGTGGGTTTCCAGCCAATGGAAAGCTGGGAGAACATGGCCCCTGTGAGGGGGACAGGTGTTCAGAGGTGCAGGATGTGCTCTGGGCGCGCCCACCTGGTGAGGAGTCTGTGGGTTCTGTGAGGCGCTGATGCCGAAGCTGAGATCTGAACACTGGGGGGGGTGTCTACCTCAGGGTGCAGCTGGGAGGGGACACTTCAGGCCGAGTGGCGTGTGTAAAGGCCCTGCGTGTGGGAAGCACAAGGCACTAAGAGGAAGGGAAAGAAAACCCAATGGCCACACAGGGAAAGCCTGCCCTGCCCCTGCCCCTGCCCCTGCCCCTGCCCCTGCCCCTAGCATATCCTGCAAGAAGCGGTTTCTGCTCCTCCACTCCCGACCATCTCCCATCCCCAACTCTCCCCCCAGGGAAGCCCCGCCTGTCACTCACCAGCCCCCTGGACGGAAGACCTGGGGTGTCCCCTATGCTGGGAACATGGAGACGGGGGCGTGGTTGTGTGTTCGCCCAGGGGCTCCCAGATGTAGGTCTCCCAGGGTGGGCCCGCTGTAAGCCCTGTGAAAGGCAGGCCTGGTACCTGACCTACCAGAAGGGAAGATGGCCGCCCACGCCTACCTGACGTGTCATCAAAGCGTGGGGGCGGCCCTCTTGGGCCCTGGCCCCATCTGATGCTCAGAGAGAAGGCGCTTGGGTGTGACTTGCGGAAGGATCGCCAGTAGGGAGGCGGGATCGCTGTTGATGCTTCTTCCTGGCACAGGCGAGCCCTGATGGGTTCATCTCCAGAGGCCCGGGCTGGAGACGGACGCTGTGTCTCCCGACAACAGCTGGACTCCCCGCGCCATCTGCATCCCAGCGGGAGCTTTCTCTTTTTCTTCCTTTTTTTAAAAAAACACACACAACATATATATTTATGGATTTCAGAGAGGAAGGGAGAGGGAAAGAGAGATAGAAACATCAATGATGAGAGAGAATCATTGATTGGCTGCCTCCTGCACGCCCCACACTGGGGATCGAGCCTGCAACCCAGGCATGTGCCCTTGACCGGAATCGAACCCGGGACCCTTCTGTCTGCAGGCCTCCGCTCTCTCCACTGAGCCACACCAGCCAGGGCCAAGTGGGAGCTTTTTCAAGGGCAGTCGTCACCCCCAGGCATTTTGTGGATTTAAAAATCACAAACTGTTTGAGGGAAACTGTGGTTGAGCTCAGAAGCCCTCTCCTAGGGGCTCCCCGCAGGCTCTCGGCTCCGAGGTCGATTCGCGCTGCTTTGCTGGAAGGTGGGTGGGGACACGACGCCCAGCACCTGTGACAGGACTGGGCTCCCTCCCACACCCAGGCCCCCTCCCTCCTCTCTGGTGCCGACTGCGACCAGGGCGGAACGTGCTCAGATGAGGGGAACCCTTATCGGCTCTAAGTCATCATGACGCTCTCGTTCTGTTTGCACGACACTTGGTTTCTCGAGGTTTTCACGCCTCGGGCTGGTCGGGTGGCCCTGTCGGGCAGTGAGGTGCCTGGGGGTATGCGTTGGGGAGGCTTTGGCTGCTCTGACAACAGACGGGTGTGACTGGTGCCATCTCTGTCCTTGTGTCCTGCCTTAAGCATGGATGCGACGTCTAGAGTTATGGCGACCGTCCCAGAATGATGAGACGCCCAGCACGAGGGAACGTCAGCTCGCAAGAGGAGTGATCTAGAAAGGCCCCCCCCCCCCGCCCCCCCGCCAAAGGCACCCGAGCAGAAGGCCCAGCACCGCCCGCTGTCTCCCCCTAGACTTGTTCTACAAGAGAAATAAGCCCCTGCTATCAGGCCGCTACTGTCTGTAGCTGGAAACATTCCCAATGATTTCACCTTGTGTGTCTAAACCCCTAAGATCCTCTAAGGTCAGTTGCGTAGTTTTCACAGTCTCAGGGTGTTTAATCTGAGCAAGTACCATCTCATGTGGCAGAAAAAATGTCATACGTGTCATGTCAGGGAACCTTGTCTTCTTCTAGAATTTTTCTAAGACTTAGTGTACTACGAGTACATTCGTCACTATGCTTGGAAGAAGTTAACCTGTGAGGAGTTCAAAGCCGAGGACCATGTGAGTTGGGGAATGCACCAAGACGAGCTTTCGGCTCATTGTGCCAGAGCTCTGCAGAGGTGCACTCCCAGGGCTGACGTGGCCAGAGCTGCACTCCAGGGCTGACGTGGCCAGAGCTGCACTCCCAGGGCTGACGTGGCCAGAGCTTCCCACCCAGGGCTTGAGGTGGCCAGAGCTGCACTTCCAGGGCTTGATGGGGCCAGAGCTGGACTCCAGGGCTGACGTGGCCAGGAGCTGGACTTCCAGGGCTTGACGTGGCCAGAGCTTGCACACCAGGGCTGACGGTGGCCAGAGCTTGCACTCCCAGGGCTGAAGTGGCCAGAGCTGGACACCAGGGCTGAACGTGGCCAGAGCTGCACTCCAGGGCTGACGTGGCCAGAGCTGCACTCCAGGGCTGACGTGGCCAGAGCTGCACACCAGGGCTGACGTGGCCAGAGCTGCACACCAGGGCTGACGTGGCCAGAGCTGCACACCAGGGCTGACGTGGCCAGAGCTGCACACCAGGGCTTCCACCCTCCCCCGCTTCAGAGACTGCCGACAGCGCATGTGGGCACCGAGGTCGGGGGAGTTCCTCTCTGGAGGTTGTCGCCACATGCTAGCCCTTGTGCGGACGGAGAGCCTGGATGCTCATCGCCCGAAGGGCGTGGGGAACATCAGGCAGATGCTCAGAGTCAGGTGACCGTTCAGTGAAGCGCCTCTCGGAAGTCACATTCAGGCCTCGAAAAATTCCCACTAAGTCGTTTTTCGAGAACAGTAAGCAGCCCTCAGTAACACGTAGACGCACACGGGGACATAAGGTGACAGGAGCAAGAACAAACAATAAAAGATAGGCTGACCCCCGAACACTTAATATAATGGAATGATAGGAAGCAAATGAGAAAACCGCTTATTGGGTTAAAAGAAATAACGTGCAAGTTTTAAAAGAACTTCAGGCAACAGAGAGCTATAAACAAAAAACTGTCCTGGAAGATTTTTGAAGAGAATCAGATCAATCTGTTTTTTTCATGTAGACATGAAAGATGCAATGACTGAAACTTCAAATCCAATAGGTGGGTTTAAGAAGAGATTCGATGTAGACAAAGAGAGAATACATGAACCGGAAGATGGGTCAGAGGAAATGACCCAAATGACAACCCAGATTGACAAAAAGGATTAACATTATGAGAAAGGGGTTCAGGGACAAGGAGAGAGTGAGAATGGGGTTTACATTTAGGTGGAGTTCTGGAAGGACTGGGAAGAGAGAAAGGGGCAGGCGTATTATTTGAAGAGATAACGTCTGGGAAATGTTCGGCACGGATGAAAAATGCCAAGCCATAGATTACACAGCCCAACAAAGGCCAAGGATGGGAAATAAGAAGTGACCAGGTCGTTCAGACTCTGAGGGCCCATCGCGGCCTCTCTCGCCCGATGACGTGTCCCAGGGGCTCTTGGCCAGTCCTGGGACGTGGCGCTCCTGTCGGGGGGTGAGCAAGGCCGGTGCAAGGACAATCGCTGTCTCTGCAAAGCCCGTCTCTCTCTCCTGGCCTCGTCTGCCCAGGGCCACGGTCAGAAGGGCAGCTGAGGTATCCGTCCATTCGATCCGCCTCCTGCCTGTTATTTACAGCACAAGAGAGATGGAGGGGATGATGGCAACCCCTTCCTCCAAGGCTATATTCACTGATTATGCAGAAGCCTGGCACCACCCCATTGCTCCTCCCAGCCCACTCTCCCACTTAGTCCCATGTCTCCTTTGGTGGTGCCACGCCCCTGGGATCGGCTAGCAAACCGGCGGGGACTCTGCCTAGCAAAACGACCCCTGGAGAAGGGTCCAGTCTGGTACGTCCTTGGACTTCCAAAGCTCAGGTTTGATGTCGTCCAGCGTCTCCCTTTGGGATGGAGAAACCGAGGCCCGAGCAGGGCAGGCCCCCAGGAGGAGTCTGTTCCTCACAGCAAGGCCGGCCTGACACCCCGTCCAGGGCACAGCTCGCCCGTTGGCGGCCCCCTTCCCCAAGAACAAGGAGACAGCCGGTGTCACGCCCGGGGATTTCAACAGCTGTTTGTGATGGCGTGTGCCAGGGTGTGTGAGAAAGAAGACTCCTCAAAGCCTCCGGGGGTGACAGAGGAATCCAGAGACAGACAGCCCAGCAAAGCACAACAGCCTCCGTTACGTAACCGCGACAGCAAGCGGTGAATCAGCGCAGCCGGAAGCGCTCAGGTGGGTCGGGAGGAAAAGTGAAAGGATCGCCCTGGTGAGTCACGGGCCCACCCTGCCGTGGAGTCTCCCCGACGCTGCACCTCCCGGTTGATTCAGAGTCTGGGCTTTGTCTTCCACATCCATGTTTCGCTCTTTCACAACGGAGCTTCGCAGGGGATGTCGGTGTCTCCAGGAGGCCGGGCCAGAGCCTCACGCTCTTCCTCTGGGCTGGTCTGAGGGGTGCGCTCGCTCTGCACTCACACCCAAGGGAAACAATAGCTCCAAAGGCAATAATAGTAACACTATTGAGGGCCTACTGTGCTCCCAAAAGGCACCCGGACTCCTGAGATTCGTTTTGCTGACTAATCCTCACAACAACTCTGTGAGCGAGGCATGATCCCACTTTGCAGATGGCAGAACTGAGGCTCAGAGGGTGAAACACGTGCTCGTGGTTAGAAAGGACAGAGGCAGGGTTCATTCCAGGCAAGCCCATCCTAAGGCCACCTCTCCTACCAGGTTACGAAGGCCTCTTCCAGAGGAGCACAAACAAAACTCTACTTACAACGTGAGAAACATACCTTCCATCGATGCCTACGGTTAGTCCAAATAACACATCCTCTGGCTTCAGGAGGATTTGCATTTTGCCTTAAATATTCCAAAATCCATCCGTGTCAACTTTCAAATTTTAACCTTGTCTGATACGAGGAAAGAGGGTATAAACCTTGATGCGTGGCCCCATTCTTACCTTTTGCTGTTCAACCATTTTTCTTGATCCTCCTTTCTGATTCCACGTATTGCAGAATGTTCAATGGATTTGTAATCATCTTCTGAGATGAAGGGAAATTTCTTGCTCATTCTTTGCTTGAAATCTTGGCTTGTGTTCATCTTATTAAACAAAACATATGCCCCCCAAATGCCCACACATTCAGCTACTAAAGCTCCTGTAAAGAGCTCCGTTGCCAGTGGCTCCCAGGTGCGGGCCATCCTGAGTTGCTTACAAGCGGCTGTGCCTGCCCAAGGGTTGGCAGAGCCCCGGCCCTCCTGGCGTTGGCCCCACACCTTCCTCTAGCCTCCTTACCCGCTTCCAGACCTGAGAGAAAGGCAGAGCCCGGGCAGTGGACGCGGTGGGGAAGAGGAGAGAGCTGAGGGCCAGGGCCCTCCTGGTCCGGGCTCCCAGTGGCTGTGCAGTGGGTGTGTTTCTCGTTTCCATAGACCAGAGGAGCTGGGTGGGTGAGGAACACCAAGCACGGCTCTTGGAAGACCCCTTTGTTCAGGGAGAGAAGGCTTAACCGTCTCTGTTACTCCTTTGGTTGACCAAAGGAGGTTCTATATATATATATTTTAAATATATTTTTATTGATTTTAGAGAGGGAGAAGGAGAGGGAGAAAGAGAAAGAGAAGCATCGATGATAAAGAGAACCATTGATGGGCTGCCTCCTGCACGCCCCACACTGGGGATCGAGCCTGCAACCCGGGCATGTGCCCTGACCAGGAATCGAACCGTGACCTCCTGGTTCCTAGGTTGATGCTCAACCACTGAGCCACACCAGCCGGGCTGGTTGATCATGTTTTTATTTAACCATCCATGATCATGTGGAAAGTTCTGGAAGGTAACCTTTTGTTCAGTACTGATGTGGCGCACTCTGGGGGAGGCTCCCGGCCATCCGCGGTGCTGGCCTCTACCGCGTAGTGGAAACTCACCCAGAATAATATTTTTCAAAGTTGCTGCCTTAGTGGGCGGGGTGGGGAGACTCGCCTCTTCCTCAGGAAGTTCCAGGGGAGCCCCATGAAAATGCAGTTTTGATGGCCTGCAGAGTAATCACTGTCTCTACGCACTGGCTCTACTGTGTACCCACGCCCCCAGCCACAGGCATTTTTAAGATTTAAGTTAGTCTACGCCGTAGCTGGTTTGGCTCAGTGGATAGAGCGTCGGCCTGTGAACTAAAGGGTCCCGGGTTCGATTCCGGTCAAGGGCACTTGCCCAGGTTGCGGACTCCATCCCCAGTAGGGGGTGTGCAGGAGGCAGCCAGTCAGTGATTCTCATCATTGATATTTCTATCTCTCTCTCCCTTCTTCTCTGAAATCAATAAAAATATAAACATTGATGAATGAATGAATCAATCTACTGCGCATGCATCTGTGCAATTGCCTGTGAGGCTCAGGGACTCGGGGAAGGGCCCAGCCTCGGCCGCAGTGGTAGACGCAGCGCTGGCCCGGTTTCCCCCCACGGCGGCCCCGGCGTGGCCTTGAAGGACTGTTGTCCAGCAGCGCCTCACGCAGTCAGGGCTTCCCTGGGCCCCGTCGTGAGGAGGCCTCAGCTGGCCTGGTGGGGTGCTGGGGAGGAGGAGGGGGTCTCTGTGTCCCTGGGCTGTGGTCACCCAGCTCTCCCCACCCCGCCGCCACGGCCAGTGCCCTCCCTCCTGGTGGGTCTTGGCTCCCCTCGGAGCTCTGATGGAGTCCAACTTCCCCCGTCTCATCCGTGCACTTAGGGAAATCAGCGCCAGCAATGACAAAGCCTTCAGGGGGAAACGGGACAACAGCCTCCCGGGCGGGGGATGAGCAAAGATTTCTTCAACACAACACAGGAAGTGCGAACCATCAGGGCAAAAGGAACACGCTGTCCTTCGTTAAAATGAAGAACCACCATTCGTCACAGGGCGCCGTGAAGGAGCAGAGGCCATGAAGAACCACCATTCGTCACAGGGCGCCGTGAAGGAGCAGAGGCCACGCAGAGAAGTTACCTGTATTCAGAATATACAATATATATATATATATATATATATATGTTTTTATTGACTTTTGAGAGAGGGGAAGGGAGAGGGATAGAGAGAGAAACAGCATTGATCGGCTGCCTCCCGCACACTCCCTACTGTGGATGGAGCTGGACATGTGCCCTGACCGGGAATTGAACCGTGACCTCTTGGTTCCCGGGCAGCCACTCAACCACTGAGCCACACCGGCCAGGCCACATCTTTTCATTTCTCATATGTAGGTTCCCACAGGGGACTTCCTGGGTTGTACAGTAAAATTATGTTAAACATTTTAAGAAATCCACAAACTGGTTTTTCTCAGAGGTGGCTGTACCATTTTACAAGTTTTTAAAAATTATTGTCGTTCTAATCAGTGCGAAGTGGTATCTCACTGTGAAGTCGTTTTAATTTGCATTTCCCACCCCGTCCCTTTTTTAAAACCTCTACACCCATAAGAAATGCTGCCCCGTGGTTTTATTCTCTGTGGCGTCCTTGTCTGGCTTGGGCGCCAGGTAATTCTGGCCGCGTCGAAGGAGCTGGTAAGCGTTCCCTCCGCTTCCCTTTCCTGGAAGCGCCTGCGAAGGCGCGAGGCGGGTGTTGCTCTTCTCTCATGTTCGGTGGACTCTCCGGGAAGCCGCCTGGGCCTGCACTGCTCTTTGCAGGACGTTTTAAAATTACGAATTCAGTTTCTTTCCAAGTCTATCAAGATGATTCTTTCCTCTTGAGTCGGTTTTTGTCATTTGGTGTTTCTAGAATTTGTTCTTTTTCATTTGACCTTTCCAGCTTCGTCCTTCCGTTCGTTCATTTATGCAGCAAATAGGGCGCCTACTATGTGCCAGGCATTTCCGGAGCCATGGGCGCAGCAGTGGTGGAAACAGGCCCCGCCTCAGGAGGCTGCTGTGCCGCCAGCCCGAGCCTGCCTCCCTCCCGCACCTGCTGGGCCCGCGCAGCTCCCTCCTGTGCGGTTCTCCCCCTTACCGCCGGCTGGCCCACTGGACAGGACGAGGCTTTTAGAGCCGCCTCTTTAAGAGAAGTCCCCCGAACTCCGCGGGGCAGGCCATGTCCTCGGCTGGCCCTTGGTCACCAGTCAGGGTCATCGGATTTCAGAGTGTTCGGCGTGGCCAGCTCCCACGATGCCTGGGTCTCCTGACCCAGGGCTGCTTTGATCCGTCCCCTCCCCGTATCCCCTCCTTAGCATCTGAGGGTGCCCAGCACGAGGGGTGCAGTGGGAGGTCACAATGGGCCACCAGAGCGGGTGCTCCTCAGGGCCAGCTCCTTCCCCATCCCACAGCGACGGAGAATCGAGGGACCGACCTGAAATGGCCACACCTCAGGAAGCCACGCTGGCCAAGGAGGGAGGTCAGACGGGCCAGGCCGACCCGGACTCCGGCCACCCACGTCTGTCTGAGCTAGAGATTCACGCGAACCACAGATGAGGTCAGCGCGGGGTGAACCCGAGTGTCCCCGGGGCCAACGCTCCCATGTTACAGAGCAGCAAACGGAGGCCAATCGGCTGAGCGTGGGGCCCGGGTTTCGAGCCAGGGAACCCTTTCTGCTCAGCTGTCATCGAGGCCGAGGCATGGTGATCCCCCTCGGTCCCCGGGCCCCCAGGTGCCTTCCTCGGCTGGCGCCCCCCTGGTCGCGTTCCTCAAGGCGCGCTGGTGGGTCTGGGCTCTCTGAAGGTGCGGGGCTGGGGCCTCCGTCTCCCACCGCCTCAGCTCGGCCGGCGTGAACCGTGTCCGCGACCCGCTGAGCTGGGCTCCCGGAAGGAAAACCCTCACCCTGGGGCTGACTGTGGACTGAGGGCCTCTCGCTCCCAGGAATTTTTGTTTTTAATACGTTTTTATTGATTTCAGAGAGGAAGGGAGAGGGAGGGAGAGATAGAACCATCCATGGTGACAGAGAATCACTGGTCAGCTGCCTGAGATTCAGTGGAGAGAAGGCTTAAACGTCTCTGTTACTCCTTTGGTTGTATATATATATATATTTTAACATATTAAAAAAAATGCACACCTCCTACTGGAGATGGAGCCTGCCCTGACCGGGAATCGAACCCGGACCTCCTGGTTCATAGGTTGACGCTCATCACTGGGCCACGTCGACCGGGTGCGTCTCAGGAATGTTTATCTCCTGTTCACAAAGGGAAGGAGAGCCAAAGCCACGAGGACTTGCCTAAGGGACCAACAGTTTCAGGATCTCCAGCGTGCGGCCAAGACAGAAGCAGACCCAGGGCTCGGACTGCGGACTGTGGCCACCGTGTCCACCGCTTCTGAACCTGGTTTGTGTTGCTCAGCGACGACAGTCCTGGGAGGGGGCCATGACGCTTCCATTTGGCAGACGAGGAAACGGAGGGGAGCACCTATCCTGCCCGGGTCACCCCACCAGTAAGGACGGGGACAGATGGAGCCTGCTCCTGCCTCCCCTGACCCCCCCCCCCCCGCCTCCGTCCAGGTCCCTCTGGCGAGTGAGCAGGGGGCGGCGGTTGCACTTTACAGGCGGGGAAACTGAGGCCCAGAGGGAGGACTGACTTGCCCCAAGAGGGTCACACCACTGGCCAAAGGCTCCGCCCAGCCCGAGAGCCCCAGCCCAGCGGTTTTCCCAGACCCCCTGGCTGACACCCATGACGGAGGCCACCCCGGGGTCAACCGCTCGGCGTGGGAACCCGACCTCTGGGCGGGAGGGACCTTCCCAGGCGCTGGCACAGAACTCGGCCATTCGGTACTTTCGGCTTTTTGCAAATCCTGAAATATCGCCTTGTAATTGCTTAATTCTCCGCGTTCGTTCGTTTTACTTAGGCTAGCCCGGGGCTCTCCAGCCGGGCGTATTAGAGAACTTTCTGCTTTTTAATAATAATACTTCGCATTTACAAAGTGCGTTTCATGTTCAAAGTGCTCTGCAGGTTCACTAATTAATCAGAACGCCAACTGCCGCCCGGGCAGGTTTGACCAAGTCCTCGGGCTCCTAATTGTGAGGGTGTAATTCTTCCCGCTGCCCGACCCCCGGCTCCCTCCCGGGGCCCCCAGTTCTGTCCGCAGATGAGACTCTGGACCCTGGTCCTGGCTCGGCCCCTGGGTGCTGGGCCCTGCCCAGGGCTGGGGACACAGAGGTGCCACCTCCGGGATCCCGTGCAGGTGGCCCCGGTGCCGGGGTGGACACGTGGGGCCGAGGAGCAGGGACTGGGGCACAAGGACACGGGGACGGGGCTCCTGGAGGGGCTGTCAGGGGTGGAGAGGAGAGCCCCAGGCAGGAAGGGCACCCTGGGCAGAGGGAACAGCCTGTGCAAAGAGGTGGCGTGAGAAGCAGGAGCTCGGGGTTGAAAGCGGGAGGAGCAGATGCGCGGAAGCCGGGCCAGGCTGCAGCGGGGGCCCTCGGAGGGCCTGCGATCGGCACAGACCACGGCTCCTGGGGGAGACTATTCGCCAGCAGCTATGGGCTGAGTGAGGGCAGGAGGGAAATGGAGAGGCCGGAGCTGGGCAGACGGAGAGGGCACAGACCCAGCCGGCAGGGACCTCAGGGGCCATTAACCAGACTCAGCCCACGGTGACCGGGAGTGAGGGGCACGCGAGGCATTGGAGGGACAGCCCGAGTCCCCCATCACTGTGGGAAGGGCCCGGAGGGTGGTGCCTTCCTTCAGACTTCCCCCCAGAAGCCGAGTGAGACGTGCCTGAAGCAGTGAATGGCCCTGTGCATCTGGGGCTGGCAGGGGCAGGAGGGGTCAGGAGAGAAGGCCAGGGCAGGGCTAGACTTGGCAGTCGCTGGATGCAGGTGCCATTGGGGGCATCAGTGAGGGGGGAGAGCAGGGCTGAGGAAGGGGGCTGGCGTCGTAGACAGCTGCGATGAGGTAGGCAGAATGGGGCCAGGTCAGAACAAGGTCAGAGCAAGGTCATGGCAAGGTCAGCTGGACAGGACGGTGAATTCCAGGGCAGCGCTGGTGTGGCAAGGCCAGAATGCGGCCTGCAGGGGCTGCTGCGTGGGCCTCCAGGTTTCTGGGAGCCGATGTCGGAAGGACAGGCGGCTGGCGAGGGCCGGCTGGCTGTGCAGAGGAGTGTGGCGGGAAGGCGGGTGTGGCCGCGGCCGATGGAGGGAAGAGTGAAAGGAGGTTTCAGAAACAGAGAGAAGCTCATGCGGGAGAAGAGGGAAGAGCCTGGTGGGAGGGGTGCCGCAGAGCCGGGGGTCTGTCTCCCACGTGCTGGGTGCGGAGGGCGCACTCGGGTGGTGCCGGCAGCGGGGAGAGTCTGATCTGTGGACGCTGGTTTTCTGGGTGGAGGAGGCGGCGAGGGCTTCCATGGGGCTGAAGGACCCGGCCCACCCGGCATCACAGGCTGTGGCCCAGGCCGGGCCTGCCCACCTCCTTCCGAGGAGCCGGGAGGAGCCAGGCCCCGGGATGGTTCCACCACCTGGAGGCGTGTCCACACCTCGGGGCCCACTGTGCCCATCGAGGGCCCCGGTGTAATTCCCACCTCCTCTTGGGGATCCTAAGGGACCAGCAGGGGCTCCCTGACCCCCCCCCCCACCCCTGAGGCTCCCACAGGGATGGGGCTCAGCTGTTTGCTCAGGCTCCATTCCTACTGGACCCACCAGGGGCTCAGGGAAGAGGGCTCCCCCCCACCCCTCGATCCGTCCTCTGAGCTGAGGCAGCATCAGGGCTCCGGTGGCTCACCCTCATCCCCAGCTCCAAGGCCTAAAGCTCCGAGTCTGTGGGCCGCCAGGGTGCAGGGTGTCACCTCCCACTGCCCCCTGGCTCCCTGCACCCGTGGCTGGATGCACCCCGGCCTGAAGCCGGTTGGGGGGGTGGGGCAGAGAGAAAGGTGCCCGGGAGCAGGGGCAGCGGCAGGGCCGGGCCCTAGTCTGTCTGATTGTCGCAGAGACAAGGCCCGCTGTCTCCTGGGGCTGGGCCGCTGCCAGGTCTGTGGCGACGGGAGCCGTTGCTGCCCCGAGGGACGGGGAGCACGTGGTTCCTGTCTCCACTCGGGGTTCTGACTAAGGGGGCGTCAGCGCCCCGGCCCCGCAGAGCCCCAGGGCTGGGAAGGAGAGGAAAGTTCACGGAACAGCGCGTCGGTCACAGGCCCGGCCTATCATCATAATTACCTTTTATTGAGCCCTGTGCCCGACACTCCCCGCAGCCCTTCCCATGAATTATCTCGCTGACGGTTCGCCGTAGCCCGAGGAGAGAGGTACCACTAGGCTGGTCCTCACTCTGCAGGGGGGGAAACTGAGGCAGGCTGCAGTCAGTGCTGTCCGAGGCCCCGGGGCCGGGGCTGCAGCCGGTGCCCAGTGTCGTCCATGGGAGGGCGGGACACCCAGGGGGCGGGGTGTCTCCTGACCGGTCAGGGCTTCCTCGTGGCCAAAGGAGCACCTGAGACCAGAAGTCAGTGCTCAATCTTTTCCTTTTTTTTTTTTTGCCGCCAAACAGTGTCAGACGTGCCTTTACTTTCCACACACTCACTGCCTGAACCCACAAAGGGAAGCACCCCGATCCGAAGATTCCGGGGCCTAACAAGTGACTCCCCTCCTTGACAGCTGATGCCTCATTGCACTGAAGCTCCGACCAGGAGGGGTCCTGCCCCCGGGTTCGAGCCGATAGCAACGGGTAGAGCCCTGGTTAAAGGTACCGCTGCTTCCTCGAGCCCCCCGTCTTTTTAACCACAAACTCTTACTCCGTGGAACTCTTACGTGGGATCCCCGAGATAGAAAGCAGATAAGAAAGGGCTGCTTCCCACCCGGCCGGCGTGGCTCAGTGGTTGAGCGTTGACCTATGAGCCAGGAGGTCACGGTTCGATTCCCGGTCAGGGCACAGGCCTGGGCTGCGGGCTTGATCCCCAGTGTGGGGCGTGCAGGAGGCAGCCGGTCCATGATTCCCTGTCATCATGATGTTTCTGTCTCTCTCTCCCTCTCCCTTCCTCTCTGAAATCAATGAAAATATATTTTGAAAAAGAAGAAGAAAACGGTCCTGCGAAGGCCCTTCTTCCCGCACAGACGCCCTGCTTCAGGGTCTGCCTTGAACTTCTTTCCCGTTCACACCGTCCTGGCGTCCAGCTGGGCCCAGGCTAAGGCGCAGGCGGCTGCCCCTGGCGGCTGCCCCGGGCCCGGGGGCCTGGCCGTCTTGGCGTGAGAGCTGCACACCCCGTCGCCCACAGTGGACGCGTAACAGCGTGGACAGCAGGAACGTCCGTCGGTCGCCCTGCCACCGGAGCTGCCGCAGCCTGTTCCATCACAGCCAGCACCCCGGCCGCCTGTCACTCACCTGAGCGCGTTGGACCACGCCCTGGCCCGGCCAGACCCGTGAGACATCATGACTGTGACTCCCCCGGCTCCCCGAGCAGCCGGCGGGCCTCGTCTTGCCTCGGCAGCTGGGCTCCTGTGCGCCCCGAGATCATTACGGGGAGTGTGTGGCGTGAGCAGCCCCGCTGTCTCCGGGTGAGGCGGCTCTGAGGGCTTGCTCAGGGCTCCCCAGGCCCGGGGCTCCCTCCCAGGGACCGGCCACCAGCGGCCAAGGCACAGCTCCGATGGCCGTGGGCTGAAGTCGTGCCGATGGGCTGTGTGGGGGTGGGTGTGAGTGTGGGTGCTGTGACTGTGAGCACCACCCCGCTTCCCTGAGCCTCAGGGTCACAGCTGTGACACGGGGAGAATAATGGGTCTACGCTGCGGAGTTTAGGTTCAGGGAGATAAGGCTTCTGAAGCCCTGAGCGCAGGTGCTCGGCCCCGAGGGGACGTCCTCACGCAGTGCCCGCCCGCACAGCTCCCAGAGCCTGGAGCGTCTTGCCGCTCGCTGTCGCTCACACAGCCAAATGCAGATGCTCTTCTCGGAGAGACACGTGCGGAGAAGAGAGGAGCACAGCGTGATCTTTGCATTATATTTTTAAAAATCAAGTTGGCCCAGCCAGCGTGGCTCAGTGGTTGAGCATCTACCTATGAACCAGGAGGTCAGGGTTCGATTCCCTGTCAGGGCACACGCCCGGGTTGTGGGCTCCATCCCTAGTGTGGGGCGTGCAGGAGGCAGCCGATCCATGATTCTCTCTCATCATTGATGTTTCTCTCTCTCTCTCTCTCTCTCTCTCTCTCTCTCCCTTCCTCTCTGAAATTAATAAAAATATATATATTTTTAAAAATCAAGTTGGGACAACTGGTGCTGAGGAGTGAGAACCGGAAAAGGCCGAACACGGATAAGTGTGAAAGCGAGGTGGTGGGCACGTGGGGTGCGGATGCTCTGTGTGTACCTTGTATGTTTGAAACGTTCACAATGGAACAGCTGAATGGAAACCATGGCCAGGCCACCCGGGAGTTGATTCAAGGCGCACACGGACTGAAACGGGGTGCATTTAATACCAGCCTTTCCTGAGGGCTGACTCCACGGCAGGCTGGGACCCGGTGTGAGGACAGGACGGGCCCCGCCTCGGGCCGCTGGGTTCATAGCAGAGACGCAGACAG
>NW_005871457.1:451590-454319 GCF_000147115.1 Myotis lucifugus | reverse complement strand
GCCTTCCAGACGTTGGGAACAGCCTGAAGCCCGTTCCGGGGGAACCAACGGCCCCAACCATTTCTTGGCCCAGCTGAATTGTGAGCCCAGAAGACAGGTTGACCCTGAGGGGCCGCCTGGGGGGGCTGGGCACCCCGGGGGGAGAGGAGGTGGAGAGAAGGGCGCCACCTTAAGAGCCGTCCCGTCCCCACCTGCGGGGAGCCTGGGGACCTGGCTCCAGCTGGGACCCCGCCGAGGCGATGAGGCCTGACCCCGGGGCTGGTGGGGTTTCGGGAAGTAAGAACCAGGACCAGGTTCTGACTCGGGTGGGGCCCAGGCCCCTGGGCGGTTTTCTCCGGGGCCCCGCTCCTGGCTGCGGGGACTTGCAGAATCTGAATTTTGGGGAGGAACATGCAACCTTTTGGCTAAAAGGGAGGCTGCCGTTTGGAACTTTCCAGAAAAGTGATCCTTCCAATTTCAGCCTTGACGCACCCGGAGGTTTGGTTTCTTGACCGAGGAAGTGACAGTGGGAGCAGGTCGGCCACTCGGGAACCTCGATGGAGTGAGAAGGGCAGGGTCGGAGGGCAGGAAGGAGAGAGGGTGTCATGGCACCAAGCGGATTTGGCAACGGGCCATCCCTGGAGGCCTCCGCCAGAGGGTGGCCGGGGCTAGGCCGAGGCCGAAGCGCCTGGGGGAGAAGCCAACCAGCCGGAGCCCGGGCCAGAGCTCCCGATGGGGAAAGTGGGTGAGTCCTGGGAGCAGCGAGGGGCAGGTGCTGCATGTCTAGACAGTGGGGGGGGGGGGCAGGGGGGGGTGAAGACACGCCCGGCCTCCGCAGAGGGCCCCACCCCTCTTGTCCTGCCTGGGGCGCACCCCCGCCAGCGCCAGCCTGGGCCCATCCCACCACGCTGACCTCTTCCCTCGCCGGCACCCCTGGAGCCGAGGCAGCGCAGAAAGGCCACGGCTGAAGACCCGGTTCTGCTCCCAGCCCACCAGCCTCGGTCTCTCATCAGTGGAATGGGCGCAGACACGGTCGTCGCCGAGCTCGGGCCAGGTCACACGTGGGCGCGCTCGGCAGGTGGTGACCCGCGAAGTGGGCACGGGAGGGTGTGGACAGCACCACCCCGCCCACGGGCGTCTGTGCTGCTTCCTCCCTAGGGGGCCCTCAGAGCATCCCGGTCTGAGGATATTTTTCCCATTGATTTCTAAAGAGAGTGGAAGGGAGAGGGAGAGACAGAGAGAAACGTTGATGTGAGAGACACATCGATTGGTTGCCTCCCACACATGCCCCGACCGGGGCCAGGGATCGAGCCTGCAACCAAGGTCCATGCCCTTGACCGGAATCAAAAATCGAACCCGGGACCCTTCAGTCCACGGGCCGGTGCTCTAACCACTGAGCAACCTTCCAGGCTGCAATGGTCTTCCTTTCACTGTAGCTTGTCTCCAACGCCAGGCAGCTCGTGGGCCACACGGTGTCTCCTCCCGGTGCACGAAATTCATGCATGGGTAGGGTCCCTAGGCCTGGCCGGCGATCAGGGCCAATCTGCGGGGCGACCAGTGGGGCAATCGGGGTCGGGGGGGGACCCGCTGGCACCTGCCTTGGCCAGCCTGGCACCACATGCTCACCGGCCCCCCTGCCGCCGCCGCCAGTCGCCTCCTTCTGTGGGGCGATGGGGGGCCCCCATTGGCACCCACCTTGGCTGGCCTGGGGCCTGCAGGCTAGGGGCAGCCCCTGCATTGAGCGTCTGCCCCCTGGTGGTCAGTGTGCATCATAGCGAGCAGTCGTTCCACTGTTTGGTCTATTTGCATATTAGCCTTTTATTATATAGGATGTGTACATATATACATAAAATTAAATATTTGATAGTAGTAATGAAATACTCAATACACAGCCTGGAAAACAAAGTTGGAGAACTCTCCCAGGAACTAAAGCCAAACGGTGAAGAAAGACAAGAAAACTAAAGGTCTGGTTGACGAGGCCCATTAAGAAAACAAAACAAGACATTCCAAGACTGTCTCCCCGCACTAGAGGGCTGAGTTAGGCCCGAGTTCCCACAC
Organism: Myotis lucifugus; assembly: GCF_000147115.1. Lineage (NCBI taxonomy): Eukaryota > Metazoa > Chordata > Mammalia > Chiroptera > Vespertilionidae > Myotis > Myotis lucifugus. The sequence continues at coordinate 452,282 of NW_005871457.1, read as the reverse complement.
AACGATGGGCACAGACCAGCAGCCGAGGCGTTCCTGGGAGGTGGCCGGTTTGAACGCGTTTGCCTCTGTGATGGGGAGCAGAGAGGCCTCTGGTGGGTCCCGGCCTGGGATGGCTGTGCAGATGGATGGCCTAAAGGAAGGGGCGGCCCTGCCTCCCAGCTGCTCGCACCCCTGAGCTCACTCCGCCTTCCCTCCGCCGGCCCTGAGGGTTCCCTGACTGATTTTACAGCATGAAACCCTGGCCTGAGGGGCGCTAACCCCTGAGAGGCTCCCTGAGGGCCAGGCCCAGCCCCGCTGCACAGCTCACCAGGAGTCCAGCCCCCTCTCCCTGGGGAGCTGTGGACAGAACGGGTTTCAGGAACAGGGAGCTCAGGGCCTGGGGTAGAAAGGGACCTTTGGTGGCGGCCACAGGGTGAATTCGTGGGGGGAGGGGTGCTTTAGATGCGTCTTGGCTGAGACAACAGGTGTTAGCATCCCCCCGCCCCCCCCCCCCCCCCCCCCCGGACAAGCTGATCAATGATTCTTCCTCATCACTGATGTTTCTCTCTCTCTCCCCCTCTCCCTTCCTATCTGAAATCAATACAAATATATTTTAAAAAGTAAAAATAAAAAGGAAGATGATAAAAGAGAGATGGAGCTATCAGACAAGGCTGTGTGTGGGAAAGCTCTGGGCGGCCGATCACTCTCATCTC
>NW_005871457.1:437080-451490 GCF_000147115.1 Myotis lucifugus | reverse complement strand
GAGTCACACGGCGAATGGGAGAGCCTGCCGCCGGGCGCCCGGGAGCAGCGGGTTGTGCAACGGAAGCCGGTGAGCTGGCCTCAGGATGAGTACACTCTCGGCAATTATCATTATTATTGTCATCGTTGTCATCACTGGTTAACCTCCTCAGGTGAATCCCATTAAACAAGGGAGTTTTGCAATCGGGTCACTCAGACTCAGAGGGAGGCCAAGCGCGCTCTGCACAGGCAGTAGTGACAGTCCCGCGGTCTGCACGGCGCTCAGTGGCTTACAAAGCAGCCCCCACCCGCATGGCCTTTTAGGGTCTGATCTACACAAGCAATTGTAAAGGGTGTCCCAAAATTCACGCAAGATTTGAATTTTGCATGAGCATTAAAAACAACAACAACAACAAATAAAAGCCTAATTTTACTTGGTTTATTGAATCAGATTCTAATATCTGTTGCCCTTTGATGTCAATCCCTTCAATTTGATAAGCATTACCAAGTACCAATTATGGCCCAGGAGCAGGGACAATGAAGACCAATGAAGACCAGGGCTTTGCGTCTGTGCCAGCAAAGCTGTGGAGGCCATTTACCCAATGTGCTATTCCGTACATAACCCTATACTGTATACTTTATGAATCAATAAAAAATTTATAATTTTTAATTATAAACCTGCGTTTTCTATCAAAATTACTTCTTGCGTGAATTTTGGGATACCTTTGTAAAGAAACCAGCATGATTTCCCCCATTTTAGGAGCAAGGGGTCGTTGTGTGGCTCAAAGAGGCCAAGAGACGTGCCCACGGTCACCCAGCAGGAGAAGAACAGCCAAGGTGGAGCGCACCCCCGGCTTCCCTGCCCCAGGGGGGCCGCAGAGGGCGTCCTGCCAGGCGGCAGCGTCCTGGGCTGCCGGGGCAGCAGGGACTTTAGATAAAATAAAATACTGTACTGTGGGTCGCTACATGGAAAATACGTTTACCCAGGAAAGAAAACTCAGAACTGATTTTAAAAAATAAAGACAGATACGTTTGTCGATATTAAACTATTTAGAATTGTTTATGGCCAAAGATACCTTAAACAGCGTGTCAATCTACACTAATAAAAGACAAAGATGCTAATTGACCATACCTTCGCTACACCCACCAGCCAATCAGAGCGACTATATGCAAATTAACCCAACCAAGATAGCGGTTAATTTGCATATACCGGCTGGGAGAGAAGACTGAAGACAACGTGGAAGCAAAGCGCTACAGAAGGGAGCAAAGTAGAGGCAGCGGAGACAGGAATGGAGCTGGGCAGCGGAGGCGGGAGCGGGAGGAGAAACCCACCAGCTGCACAGCGGAGCGGGAGGGAAGCCTGCCTCAGCGGGTTTCGCTCCCTTCTCTCCTTCGCTCCAGCCACAGGAAGCCCTATTCTTGCAGGAGTCTTCCTGCAATGGGCCTCTAGTTGTATATATTTACAATCCAGAGAAAGAGAACCGCTTAGTATCTGTTATAAACAAAGAGTTCTTACCAATTAATGAAAGACAATCACCCAATAAAAAACGGACCAGGGATATAGGAAAGCAATTCACGGAAGAGCAAATTCAAGCGGCGGACAAAGTTTTCCTTACGATTCTCAAACACTCCAGTGGGATGGACATGCAATGTATAAAGACAGTGAGACAATTCTTCACGACTATAAAACGAGCCAACTCTAAAAAGAGCAGTAACAGCCCAGCCAGTGTGGCTCAGTGGGGACGGGGTGGCATGTTCGGGCCTTTTTCCTTGGCCCAGACCCAGGGGAAGTCCAGTGACATCTGCCGTCCCCGCAATAAAGACACACAGCGAGGCTTCTCTGCTACTTAGCAAGTAGGAACGCAGAGGCCCGGCTGAACATGCTCCGTGTGGCTCAGGAGGAGTCGGGGAAAACTGCCCCTGGAGCTTCTTCACCAGACATGGCGGTCTCACCTGGCCCCTCCCCGGGTGCTGAAATTCGGCATCTCATTGCCTCCCCACCGGGGGGCCCTTCCTCGGACAGCCTCCTCCCCACCGGGCTGCTGCCCCTCCCTGACTGGTCGGTGGGCCACGCGCCCTGCCCCCTGGACTGTGGCCTTGAGGGCACAGGTGGCAGCTCCTTCCTCTGTGGCAGCCTCAGCACCTCTGGGTGGGCTCCTGCAGCCGGGCCGTGCAGGGGACGGATGAGATGGAAGCAAAGGCCGGCACCAGCTGAGCCCGCGGGGCGCCGTTTTGTTTGGCCCAGAAGCGGTTTCCTATCGTTTCTCTGCTCCAAGTCGCAGAAACAGCCGTGAAAACGGCAGCATTTCCAACCCGACTCTGAACCGCCAATGCCATCCCCCAAAACGGGCTCCGCTTCTCCTTTTTGGTCTAGAAATTAATGTCAAAGGAAGACGAATGGCAAGAACATCACACCCTTTGAAAATAATAAATTCTCTGATCAAAGAAGAATGTTTGGTAAACTTGCCCGGAGTTAAACTAATTGGTTGGTCAAGACGTTTGAAGTTCAGAGGAGAGCGGGCTCTCGGGAGAAGCCATTTGAGTAATTGGCATCACGCGGCTGCGTTCCGACCCTCCTGGGGAGATGAAAGAGCCCCCCCCCCCCCCATCCGGCTCCCGCCTCGGAGAGCTCCGGGTGGAAACCTCTGCGAACTCTTCCCCGGGAACGAAGAGAAGAAACCAGTGTGGAGGGGCGCCTTGTCCGGGGCTGGGCCGCAGAGGGGCTGCTGCCCGGCAGCGCTGGCCCTGGGGACCCGGTCATTCTTGGGGGGCTGCCCTAGCGTGGTGAGCTGTGTGCAGCATCCCCGGCCTCTCCCCCCCAGAGCCCGGAGCTCACACCCTCCCTGTGGGACAGAAATATCTTCAGACGTTGCTGGACGCCTCAGGAGGCCAGGCCACCCGGCTCAAAGACCCCGGGCCGGGACTACGCCTGCTCTCCTGCTCTCAGCAGAGACTGTGCTGTATATATATAAAAAAAAAGGGCTTCCCTGTCCTCCCCGTGGGGTGGCGGACGGAGGCGGGGACGGCGAATCTCGACGACTTGTCTGTGGGGTGTAGCGAGTCCCAGCCCCCTCGCTCAGTGGACGTGGGGTGAGGTCGTTTCTTCTCTCAGAGCCTCGGTTCCCCCCCTGCGGTGCGGGGAACGCCTCCCTGTGGGCACCTCGCCAAGCACCAGGACGCTCCATGGGGGGAGGGGATCCCCATTTTCCAGAGAGGAAACTGCTCCTGAAGTCACAGAGCGTGAGCGGCAAAGCTGAGATGTGACAAGAGCGACTAGAAACTGTTGGCTCTTCACTGTTCAGAGGAAGCGGCCTGGGGGGCTGGACCCCGCATCTCCTCCAGGACCCCGCATCTCCTCCCAGGACCCCACTCCAGGCCTCCTTCATGCGCCCCCTCCTCCTCCATCAGACAGCTACCCCCACTCCCAGACCCCTCCCCAGACACGTGCTATAATGTCCACGTCTAAATGTATTTTTAAAATTTATTTTAGAGAAAGAGGAAGGGAAAGAGAGAGAAAAAAACACATCGATTTGTTGTTCCACTTATTTATGCATTCATTGGTTGATCCGTGTGTGTTTTTTTAATTGACTTCAAAGAGGAAGGGAGAGAGAGACAGAAACACCAATGATGAGAGAGAATCATGGATCGGCTGCCTCCTGCATGCCCCCCACTGGGGATCGAGCCCACAACCCAGGCATGTGCCCTGATGGACGGGAAATGGAACCCTGACCTCCTGGTTCATAAGTCGACGCTCAACCACCGAGCCCCACCGGCCGGGCAGGTTGATTCGTGGCTGTGCCCTGACCAGGCAACGCTGGCGTATCAGGACGATGCTCAAACCGAACGAGTTACCTGGCCAGGGCCTCAATGTACTTTTTAAATTTGCCAAGTAAGTTGGGAGGTTGCATGGCTCCTCTGCCCGCCTTGCACTCTCTGTGCATCTAATATAGAAAAGGAAAGTAACCATGGCCTTTTTCAGTGTCGGCTGCTTTCATGCATGGACGAGGCGGCCCCGGCTATAGCCTTCACCCCACATCTCACAGGTAATGGGGGCCCCAGCAGAGAACCATCCTGAGGCCTGGCCCGTTCTGCCCACCCCCTGGCAGGGCTCCCCAGCCTGGGACGTAGCTGCACATACGGGCGGGCTTCCGGGAGAGATGAGAGTGATCGGCCGCCCAGAGCTTTCCCACACACAGGCCTTGTCTGAGAGCTCCATCTCTCTATTATCATCTCACTTTTTATTTTTATTTTTTTAAATATATTTGTATTGATTTCAGATAGGAAGGGAGAGGGGGAGAGAGAGAGAAACATCAGTGATGAGGAAGAATCATTGATCAGCTGCCTCCTGCACACCCTGCACTGGGGATCAAGCCCGAAACCCAGGCATGTGCCCTTGACCGGAATCGAACCTGGGACCCTTCAGTCCTCAGGTCAACGCTCTATCCACTGAGCCACACCATTAGGGCTGCACACTTTTTAAAAGAAGGTAACTGATTCGCCAGCACCGCTCAGGGCAGGTGGAGGCGTCTTTCCTTTTTTCTTATGAAGAAAGAAGCCTAGAGCCCAGCCGGCGTGGTTCCGTGGCTGAGCGTCAACCTACGAACCAGGAGGTCACGGTTCAATTCCCGGTCAGGGCACATGCCTGGGCTGCAGGCTCCATTCCCAGTGTGGGGCATGCAGGAGGCTGATCAATGATTCTCTCTCATCATTGATGTTTCTCTTTCCCTCTCCCTTCCTCTCTGGAATCAATAAAAATATATATTATTTTTTAAAGAAAGAAAGAAGCTTAGAGACGTGAGCTGGGCGGTTTTGCAGGGGAGATGGGTGTTTGAACTTGAACTACAATGCAGGATGGCAACATCTCATTTCTCCTTTATTTTTAATTATTTTTTAATCCTCACCCGAGGATATTTTTCCACTTATTTTTTTAAAGAGAGTGGAAAGGAAGGAAGGAAGGAAGGAGGGGGAGAGAGAGAGAGAGGGAGAGAGAAATATCGATGTGAGAGAGACACATCAATTGCTTGCCTCCTGTACACACCCAGACCAGGGCTGGGGATCGAGCCTGCAACTGAGTTGCATGCCCTTCACCGGGAATTGAACCCTCAACCCTTCCGTGGGCAGGCCGGCGTTCTAACCACAGACCCACACTGGCCAGGGCAGAACATATTATAATTTTAAAAAATTATATGAATTAACCTCTGGACTTTTTTGTTAAGCTTTCTGTGACCATATCGGCCCTTGTTTCTGCTTGCATAGAAATTAAATTTTTGCCTTTTCCTGCAAAACGATCTTTTATAGCCTCCTGGGTCACGGTAATAATGCTGCTACTTCTGCAGCGCCTTTTATCCGGGCTCAAAGCACTTCATAAACTTTAATTAATTCTTGCAACAAGCCCCGTGAGGGAGGTAAGTATTATTATCCCCATTTTACAGATAAGGAGAGCGAGACATGGAGAAGTTAAGTAATTTGCCGAAGGCCCCAAAGCAGTTAGTAGCTAAGTCTGAACAAGACCACAGAACACAGAGCGCCCGTCTCAGGCCTCCCTGGGCCCCCAGGCGTGATGGATGGGGAGGCCTCAATCCCTGGCAGCGCCCATGTTAAATACATGTTGTACCGCTCCCAGGCATTATGAGGAATTATTCGGGCTGACTCATACTTTTCTCCCGTGGGTCCTGGCCTATGTTCAGGTGAGCTGCGCAAAGCCTGCAGACCCACTTCTCAGCTCCGAATGCTCCTGCTCCGACATTGTCTTGGCCAGTGGAGTCCCAGCCCCTCATATTTGGACTCAACCAAGCATCTGCTGTGTGCCCGGCACCGTGCCCTCGCCTCTAAACGAATCCTCATGGCAACCCCATTGTCACCCCCATTTTACAGATGAGGACAACTGAGTCCGTGAATGGCACTTATGAGGTCACGCAGCGGCACCAGGATTCCAACCAAGTTCTGACTCAAAGATGAGTGATCTTGTCGCGCAGCCAGCCGACACCGGCGCCCAGGCCTATCACCGAAAGGGTTATCGATCCTACGATGGCATTTCCAAGGCTGGCGGCTCCTGTTCTTGGAAGCGTGATTGGCAGGGAACGCCCGAGGCAGGTCTGGTCATAGGCGAGGGGTCGGAAAGGGCCGTGTCCCCGCAGGGGCCCTTCCGGAGGTGCGGGCAGCAGGCTCTCCGTGTCTGCCCAGCGACCCCTCTCCCCTCCCTGGCCTCTCACCCAGACGGCAAAACTCCTTCCCTCGGGCCCAGACTTTGGGATGGCTCAGGGTGCTTCCCTTCCCTCCCTCCCAGGTGACCGCTGAAGCCGGACAGGCCTGGATTTCAATTCCGGTTCTGCACTCACTTTCGGTTAACCTGGGGCCAGCACCGACCTCTTCGAGAGCCCTGGCTCCTTATCAGCAGAAGGAGCTGTGGCGGAGAGGCCTGGCCGATAGCGATAGCGAGGCCCAGTGCCCCTCCTCCTCGCCCACGGAGGCCCCAGTTGTGATTTGCCCAAGGGCACACCACCGTTCAGCGGAGGCCAGAGGCGGGGATCTGACCCCAAGCTTATCTGCCCGAGCCCTTCTCAGAGGAGAAAGGCGCTCCCCGCCCAGGTCGTGGCGACCAGCAAACCTGTTCCTGCTGCCCTTCCCGGGAGGCGGGCGGTGAAGCTGGCGTGTGCCCTGCCGGGGGCACAGCTCTGCTCACACACCGAGGCCAGAGCTCTGCCCACGTCACCAACGCCTCCCTGAGCAGATCTTTTCCTCCCTTTGCTCTCTTTTTCCTTTTTCTTTTTTAATGTTTTTATGAATTTTAGAGAGAGGAAGGGGGAGGGAGAGAGATAGAATCATCAATGATGAGAATCATGGATCGGCTGCCTCCTGCACACCCCACACTGGGGGTCGAGCCCACACCCCGGGCATGTGCCCTGACTGGGGATCAAACCTTCTGGTTCTTCTTCGTTTTTTAAAATCTATTTTTGTGGATTTCAGAGAGGAAGGGAGACAGAGATAGAAACATCAATGAGCCCTGGCTGGCTTGGTTCAGTGGAAAGAGCGTCGGCCTGCGGGCTGAAGGGTCCCGGGTTCGATTCCAGTCAAGGGCACGTACCTCGGTTGCAGGCTCCTCCCCAGCCGGGGCCCTGGTCGGGGATGTGCAGGAGGCACCCAATCGATGTGTTTCTCTCACATCCATGTTTCTCTGTCTTTCCCTCTCTCTTCCACTCTCCCTAAAAAGCAATGGAAAAATCTCCTCGGGTGAGGATAGGAAAAAAAAAAGAGGAAGAATCATTGATTGGCTGCCTCCTGCACACCTCCTGCTGGGGATCGAGCCTGCAACCCGGGCCTGTGCCCTGACTGGGAATCGAACCGTGACCTCCGGTTCCTAGGTGGACATTCAGCCACGGAGCCATGAGGCCGGGCTCCCTTCCCTTCCTTGCAGAGCTGGAGAGTCAGCATCGCAAGGACCCTGGAGCTCAGGTGGGCCACCCACCTCCCGTTTCATGGAAAAGCGAGGTTCGTGGCTAAAGGGACCCAGGCAGATGGTGCAGAGCCAGGCCAGGCACCGGCCCCTGCCTGCAGCTGGCAGCGTGTGCGGCTGCTCCCGGGGTGCAGGTCCCGGCCCTGCTGTCCTCAGCCTCGGCCGTGCACACGTGCGATGAACCCCAGGAGCCGCCTCGCCCGTGGTCTGCGGCCACAAGGCCGCTCTGTGCGCTGCGTCAGTGATGTCACCGGGAGGTGTCCGCGTGTGACTCCGCGGAGGTGGGACGGTGGCGCGCACCTCCTCTGGCTTCAGCCCCGCGGCTCGGCACCTTCCCGGGCCTTCCTTCCTGCCGTCAGTGTGCGCCTCCCGGGAGCTAATGGTGGGTGGAGTCCATTTAGTGTAACGAGGGGGTTGGTTTTATGAGCAGGAAGAATTGCTTTTGTCCAGCAGCATGAAAAAGTGGTTTTAAAGCTAAAATTATGTCATGGGTGGCGCTCAGACGGGTCATTTATGGCACCTCGCCGGGTGCTTTCTTTCGAGGCCGGAGCCAAAGGGCTCAGCCGGCTTCCAGCGCTGTCCCCACCTGCTCTGAGGCCCAGTCCACGGGCTTCCCAGGACGTCCTGAAGGGGATGCAGGGACGCGCCCTGGCAAGCTCAGGGGGCCTCCAGAATGCAGGTGCCGCTGGGTGTGTTGCAGCCGACACCAGTGTTTACGGCTGGGACTGAGTGGCAGGTCCGGGGCGGTCACCACCAGCCGCACGGCTGCTTGAGCCTCCACGAGAATGAACACTAAACGCAGTGACAGACGGCTTCCCCGTCACTCCAGCCACATCTCAGGAGCTCAGGAGCCACACAGCAATGCCATATGGACAGCAAAAATATAGCCACCCGGCCGCTGGGGGCCAGTGGTAGAGCATCGCCCACACAGCAAAGGGTTGAGGGTTCGATTCTCGGTCAAGGGCACGTACCTGTGTTGCAGGTTCAATCCCTGGCCCGCTCAGGGTCAGGGCACGTGCAGGAGGCAACCAATCAATGCATCTCTCTCACATCAGTGTTTCTCCTCTCTCTCTCTCTCTCTCTCTCTCTCTCCTCTCTCTCTCTCTCTTTCCTTTTCTCCCTCCCGTCCTCCCTTCCACTCTCTCTAAAAATCAATGATATCCCGAGATGAGGATTAGCAACCTAGGCACACAGACAATATAGTAGTGAAGGCCTGGGGTGGGGGCGGGGTGGGCTAGAGGGGTTGATGGGGGAAAAAGAGGACATATGTAATACTTTCAACGAGAAAGGTTTTTTAAAAAATATATTACTGTATTTCCCTTCTCCCTAAAATCTCATCCATTTTCAAGAAGGATGGCTGTGTACATGGATGTGATTTTATGCAGATGAAAGCCATGTTCTCCTGTGTGGTCCTCATTTACCCGTCACTGTAACAACATGTTAGGAAACAGTATCTAACGACGTCGGCTGATGCCTCCACGGCCACCCTTCCCTTAAATACAATTCAGGTTGTTTCCATGATAATATTTCCATATATTTGCTCACATCTCATCTATTACCTTTTAATAAGGGGTTAGGGGAGAGGTGAGTCTCCCACAAGTTTATGAGATCGTTCCGAAATCAATCTTTATGGCTGGTTTTGTGAATTTACTAAGGGACCCCACGAAGCTGAAAAGTAAAATACAACAACATCTCAGGTTGAGGTGTTCCCGAAGAGGGAGCCCCCTGCACAGATGCAGAGGCAGATACGAGCACTGACAAGGTTTTTGTTTTTTTAATCCTCACCTGAGGATATACATATATTTTTATTGATTTTGAGAGAGAGAGAAACACATAAAAAGAACAAAGCAATGATTGCCTCCTGCACAAGCCACAACAGGGGGCTGAAGCCAGGACCTGGGCAGGTGCCCCGACTGGGAACTGAACCCACAACCACCTGGTGGACAGGATGATGCTCCAACCAATGAGCCACCGGCCAGGGCGAGAGAACTGACACACTGTGAGCCCCTTGAGAGCTAGCATCCTAGTCAGTAAGCCTACTGGTACGCAGTCCTCTGTCCAACAACCCGATAATGTAACGGCTAGATGCCCAGGCTGCCAGCGGTGGACAGACTGCGGCTGGCTGGCACGGGAGCTCCCTGGCGCCCCCCCTTCCCCCAGGGGCTGCAGGCTAAGGAGGGCGGGGCACGGAGTGGGCAGTGGGGCCTGCACGGCCTGGGGATGATTTAGAAAACGGAACACAACCCGCTACACACTGCTCTGCTGGCTCTTCCCACGGTGCCCACCGGCTCTCAGCGACGTCTCCGATCACAGGCCCCCCTGCAGAGTCCCTCTGTCCCAACAACTGCAGAGGGATGCGTGCGTGTCAACAACATCCATGGAGCCGCGCCCTGCTGCTTGCCCTCACGAGCGTCGGGTTCCACACCTCACGTCACCCGGGGACTCCCAGCTCCACCGTGGCTCCCGGTCCCCACAGGCGGGGGCCGTGAGTTCATTGTGGGGTTTCTCCTGCTTCCCCATCCTTCCCCAGGCTGGCCCTGAGCGGTACACCACCAGCTCCCTGGCCAACAGGTTCGGCCCTGGCAGGAGCCTGAAGGCTGGGAGGCCCTGTCCCCGCGTTGGCTGCTCCCTCTGCGTGGTGCCAGCCCCCGGTCAGCGCCTCTCTGTGGTGGTGTCCGCTGGACAGCCCTGTGACCACGGCTCCACGGGCCCTCGCTCCCTCTCAGGCCCCCCCGCCCCGTGAGTGGCAGCCGCTTCCTGAGCGGTGACTTGTTGTCATGCTGTCACCGGCTCCCGTGTTCAACTCCCCCCCTGATCTGCCTGCTCAGGCCTGAGTGACACGGGCAGGACATGCCAACAGCAACGTTCCGTGCTGTTGCGTGTGGCTGACCGCCTGCTGAGGTCTCCGGGGCTGTTGTCGGCGAGGATCTGGTTGGGCTGATGGAAATGCAGGTTGAGGCCGAGCTGATTGTCTGCACAACAGAGGAGTGACCCGCGGGGGTGGATGCTGCCCCAGGGGGACCCCTCGGTCCTCTGCCTCTGAGCTGGACGTATGGATGGCCCACCAGGCTGTGCTTGCCCTGGTGCCTGGCCCCTCCCCAGCTCACCCTCGCCCTGCACAAGCCTTTCCCAGCCCAGGCTTCTCCAGGAGCTGTTTCTAATCGCAGAGCAGAGTGCACGGGCCACGGAGGCACCCTGCGCGGCCACTGTCCTGGTGACCAGAACACACCAGAGCCCAGGACTGGGCTCAGCGCCCCCTGGACTGTGAGCTCGTCTCCTTCTCCTTGGCAGCCGGAGGGCCCGGCCGGGTCAGGCGCTCACAGGCTGTTTGCAGGGAGACCGCAGCGTCCCCTCCAGGTGTGCAGCCTCTCGGAGCCCAGGCTGCCTCATGGCCAGGCCCCTGTGGCTCCGCCCAGCGTGACCTCACTGCAGGCCCTTCGGACTGGGCAGGAATGCGGAGCTCACGCCACCCCGGGCAGGGCACACTCCTTCCAGCAGCCCGGGTTGTGCAAGGCCCGCCGCGTGCGGTTTCCTAGCGCTGCAGATCTGGGGCTTCCCGAAGGTGGGGCCCGCTAGGGTGGGGCTCCAGCAAAAATGGGGCAGCGGCAAAGCCAGCAGAGGTGCTGCGACATGCCGGGTCAGAGGCGGGCACCCGGAGCCCAGGAGAAAATAAAACACAACGGCGGCTTCCTGAAGTAGGAGCCTTTGATCAAAATCGAACCCAGGACCCTTCAGCCTGTGGGCCTACACTCTATCCACTGACCCACACTGGCTAGGGCTCGGGAAGAAATTTGGTGCAGAATATGACCACAAACAGTACAAAAACCCATTTTCCAGGAAGTTCTCAATGTTGAATATTCCAGTATACCTGGATACATAAATGCTTGCTATTTCTTTCCAAGCAAATATGACTCCTTAAATTTGTAACCACCATATACCTTTATAAGCCCTTTTGTGTAAATAAATTAAGAAAAAAAAACCTTCTTCATTAGACGTGTGGCCTCATTTTCGGTTCAAAAAATGTGGTTGGAGCTCTCTTTGTGAAGAAGTCGGAGATTCTTAGATCAGACTGCCAGAGCCTCCGTTTTCAATCAGCCCCATCAGGCGTGAGAGCATCTTACAGAGAGATCCCGAGACCCAGACAGGGGAGCGATGCCCGGGCTTCCTGGTGATCTGGTGCCGAGAGTAGCTGAAAAAACTGCAGTTGGTCCCAGAACTCAGGTGGGGTGACTAAGGATGCGGGTCCGACGGGCCAGGTCCGTGTGCTTGTTGATGGTTTTGCTCACTTCCTTTACTCCTGCAGCAAACACTAACATGTCATCTCCAGCCCTGGCCAGTGTCTCCCGGTGGTTAGAGCGCCAGCCCGTGCACTGAAGGGTCTCAGGTTTGGTCCCTGGCCCGGTGGGGGCACGTGTGGGAGACAACCAATTGATGTGTCTCTCTCACATGGAAGTTTCTCTCTCTCTCTCTCTCTCTCTCTCTCTCTCTCTCTCTCTCGCCCTCCCTGCCACTATCTCTAAATATCAATGGAAAAATATCCTCGGGTGAGGATGAACAAAACAAATAAAACAAACAAAAAGCTTATCTCCCCTTCGGGGCAACTTCTGGGTGTTAGGAGGCGTCACAGTTAACAAAGACGCGTTGCTTCCTCTCAGGAAAAAGCAGTAGGGGAGGAGAGAGTCTGCTGAAAATAAGCATCTGAGTGAGGCCAGGCTTAGTCACCACGGCTTTCCATTCTCAAATCCAGGTTAGTAACCCGACTTCATGACTCAGCCCAAGGCCAAGGCCTCCGAGAGCCGGCCTGCGGGCGGCAGGGCCAGCCTTTAGGGAGCAGCGATGCCTCTGTTTCCCCATCTGAGTCAGATGCACCATCTGGGCGCAGCCTGAACTTTCATGGCCCGGCCTGGCTCAGTGCTTGAGCATCAATCTATGAACTAGGGCAGTGGTCGGCAAACCTCGGCTCTCGAGCCACATGCGGCTCTTTGGCCCCTTGAGTGTGGCTCTTCCACAAAATACCACGTGCGGGCGCACACGTACAGTGCGAAGTTGACTTAAAACTTTAAGTAAAGTTTATTAAGTTAATTTTAGGGAACGTTGTGGAGTGAAAGATGTAGTGTCGAGGATTGAGAAAGTATGTTGAGATGGTTTGGACATAGAGAGAGGATGAACGAAAGGAGATGGACGAAACAAGTATACAAGACGAGTGTGGATGGGAGAGGTGGAAGGGGTTGACCTCAGCGAACGTACCTCAATCAGATTGAGGACGTTTTTAGCAAAGGCCAGGTTAGGAGTACCCTAATTAAGTTAATAACAATGTACCTACCTATAGAGTTTAAGTTTAAAAAATTTGGCTCTCAAAAGAAATTTCAATTGTTGTACTGTTGATATTTGGCTCTGTTGACTAATGAGTTTGCCAACCACTGAACCAGGAGGTCATGGTCCGATTCCCAGTCATGGCACAGGCCCAGGTTGTGGGCTCGATCCCCAGTGTGGGGTGTGCAGGAGGCAGCCGATCCATGATTCTCTCTCATCACTGATGCTTCTATCTCTCTCTCTCTCTCTCTCTCTCTCTCTCCCTTCCTCTCTGAAATCAATAAAAAAAAATTTTTTTAAGTTCCTTCAGCCCCTCCCTGGGGCCAGCAGTGGGGACCGTATGCACCCATAGGTGCTGTCCTCCAATGGCGTTACCAGCTCAAGGGGCCCACCCCTTGGGGAGCTCAATTCAGAAACTAAGGCGGCCGAAACCGGTTTGGCTCAGTGGATAGAGCGTCGGCCTGCGGACTGAAAGGTCCCGGGTTCGATTCCGGTCAAGGGCATGTACCTGGGTTGCCGGCACATCCCCAGGGGGTGTGCAGGAGGCGGCTGATCGATGTTTCTCTCTCATCGATGTTTCTGACTCTCTATCCCTCTCCCTTCCTCTCTGTAAAAAATCAATAAAATATATTTAAAAAAAAAAAATAAGAAACTAAGGCGGCTGTGGCCAGGTAGTTTCATTTCCTTGTGGCAAATAAGGAGCCGGGGACTCATGTCCCAAACTCTGCTCCCTAAGGGAGGCTTGGCCATGGCTTCTCCAGGGTGTCCCCCCAAAAATGTATGCACACTTTCACAGCCGACAGCTCCATTTTGAAAATGACATGCATCTTAGGAAACACTGCCTTTATAATTATTCCAAGTGTGTCTATACATTTCTGGGAGGGACACCCTGTATGGACCACTCGGTCAACTGCATGTTGGTTTCTTCTTTGCAGTTGGCTACACACTCAGCTGATGTGCAGAACACTGCGCTGCATTGTCACACTGCGCAAGACCCGCCCGGACCCCGAGACTCGTGCTACGGACGCGGGCGCACCGGCTGCGTCTTCGGGACAGTCACTTCCTGCCCGGCCTGGGCACGTGCACTCGCTGCCGGGCCTCTGGGCCTCGGGGTGCGGGCGCTTAGGTAACCCTCCACCGGCCAACCACCCACCGCGCCGTCCGCGGGGCAGAGGGCAGCGGCGCCCCTGGTGGCTGCGGCCCGTTACCTGCCACCCCTTCTCCGGACGCGGGGCCCAGCCTCGGGCTCGATGAAGCCCCGCGTGCGTCTTCGCGTGCCCACGGCTGCCGGCCACCGGGTCGGAGGGCACCTGGATGTGTGAGACGTGGTTTCGGGGCGCAGTGGCTGGCGGGGTGGTGTGGGGGGGCCCTCGCAGAGGGGACTGGCCGGGTGCCCCCAGCACTCTTTCCCGTCAGCGTCCCTGTCCCTTCCGGGGGAGACAGTGGCGGTCCAGTCCTTCCCAGGCCCCTTCCGCGGGAATGGAGGCGGCGGGGTCCACGTGGCCCGCCCGCGTCCCATCTCCTTTCCCTGCCCAAGCGCAGGAGGCAGCGGCTCCCGGCCCGAGGCTGAAGGTCCAGCGAGCGGCGGGCAGTCAGCGCACCGCACCGACGGAAGCAGCGCCCGCGGGGTCCCTGCGGTTGCTGCGCGTGCGCCGACCTGCCGCAG
>NW_005871457.1:422936-436781 GCF_000147115.1 Myotis lucifugus | reverse complement strand
TTCAGTCAACGTATGACTCTTCAGATCTCGTTTCGGTTCTGCTGATTACGCTCAAGTCCGTTGGTCCCTCGTACCTGTCCCTCCTAAGTAAATCTCAACTCGTTCGCATCATATAAAATCTCTCTCCTTCCTTATAGCATATGTCTAACAAGTAGAGATCTTGGTTCTCTAGTCTTCATATGTAGCATGTCTACTCGCGCCCGCTCCCCATCCCGCATTCCTCCTCCCGCCCCTGTCGTCTCGGCCATACCACGGCGAGTCGCTCCACTCTGGCATATATCTCATTCATACGATAGCCCCCCCCCCACCTCCCCATCATTTTTCCTAGCATCCACTGACCTTGTGGTTTCGAGCCCGGAAGCCGCGGGGAGGCCCGTTGCTTCCTTCAGACGCTGTTTCTCTTTAAAACCCACGTGGCCCGCGGGCGGCAGGTGCCGCAGGTGTGAGCGCCCGCGCGGCTCGGGCCCCGCTCGCCCGCCGCCGCGGAGACCGGGCTGCCGTTCCGCCCCGCGTTCGACGCTTGCTTTGGGTGGATTTTGCTCGGTTGGTCGGTGTGTTTCGCTCTCTGTACGGGGCGGAGGGCTCGGCGGAGAACCAGAGCGTTGCTGGGGCTGAGGGTCAGCCCGCCAGCCTGGCCCGGGAGGAAGGTCCAGCCACAGAACCGGGAGGAGCCCGGGGTGTTCGGCCCCAGTTCAGGGCCTTGGACGTGGGAGCCCCCCCCGAGGCTTCCGGGAGGGCCGATTGCATCCGGGAAGCCTAAGCCCTCGGTGCCAGTGGGGGAGCGAAACCTCTTAGAAAAGTGGGGGGACAGAGGGTGCGTGACTTGTTCAACCTAAGGTTGCGCCGCGTTTAGCTGGCGGGGCTGTGTTTTCAGTTTCTGTTGGAATCAGCCCAGGCTTCCTGGCAGGTGCCGATGGGTCCGACCTGTAGGTAACTCGGCCTCCGGAGCCCTGGAGGTGTCCCTGGTCAGCCCTCTCCATCGCCAGGTGCTCAGATGAGCTTCAAAGATGCAGGAGAGCAGCGATCTATGTCAGGAAAACGTTCCAGGTTTAAGCCTGAGCATCCTTAGCGATAGACACGTAACAAGACCGTAATTAACGCAGGTGGCCCCGCTGCCGCCCACGAGCTGTGATTTATGTACCAGAAGCCAGAGGGGTTTGCCGGCCTCAGTCCCTTGCGTGGCCCGAGGGCTGAGTCGGGAGGTTGGCAGTGCCCATCAGTCACATTAGAGGGAGCTGGAACGAGTTCTGCCTGCACGGGTCGGGTGGGATGGATGGCAGGCCGTCCCCCTGGGCCTGAGATGCCGGGGGCCAGAGCGAGCTGCGGCCTCGGACCATTGCCCGGCCTCTGGCCTCTGCCCGTGCGCTGCGGGCACGGAAGCAGGTTGCACGGGGAAGCAGGCTTTCCCCGGCAGGAAGCCGGTCAGTTTCAGTAATGGCGTTCACCACGGTCATGGTTTATTAAGTCCAAGGACGGTGGCTCTGATTGTTCCGAGCTTTTTGCTTACCCATAAGTCACTCATGTTCGTTTACTTAAGCAAATATTGCAGATACTAGAATGCCTGTGGGGATTCCCAGAATTGCTAATTTAGTAGCCACACTAGCCTAAGAATGCTGACTTTTCTGATCAGATACAGCCACTATGAGATATTATGTTGATTTGAAGATGCAGTTTTAAAAATATATGCCCACCCTGCACATAAAATTAGCTCATAAAATTCCCAGGAAACTTGAGAGCACCCTGTAAGTTGAGCCCTGGATGTTTCCATGATGCCTTTTAGTTACTGGAAATGATTCTGTGTAATTTAAAGTGCTTATGGAGATGCACAGTCCTGTGTATGGGACTTCCGTGTGCTGCTCTGAGGTGTTGAGTCTGCTGTCCACAGATGCTGTCGAGCAGCGGTTCTCAACCTGTGGGTCGCGACCCCTTTGGGGTCCCCCTAAGACCATCAGAAAACACATATATAATTACATATTGTTTTTGTGATTAATCACTATGCTTTAATTATGTTCAACTTGTAACTGAAATTGGGGGTCACCACAACATGAGGAACTGTATTAAAGGGTCGAGGCATTAGGAAGGTTGAGAACCACTGGTCTAGAGGTTTGTGGGTTCATGACTTCTACCAGGAGTAATGGGATTCCCAAACCCAGAGAGTGAGCTGTGTGGTGTCTGAGCAGCCCTGCTTCCTGGGTGGGCGGGTTAGGGCCCAGTGTGTCCACTCGATGTGTCCTAAGGGGACAGCACATCTGTGTTACCAGGCATTCCCGCTGCTGCACAGAGAGGACCCGTGTCCCGTGGACTGGGAGTTCCTGGAGAGCCGCCTCTGAACAGCTGGCAATAATTTCCTAAGTCCTGTCTCTTCATTTTCCTTGTAAGTATTCTTGGCTGCTGCACGTTAATCTTGTTGAGAATGACTAAGTATCTAGGCTTCTGAGTGAATGTCTCCACCCTTTTGCAGTGTGTTGCGTTTGGGAACATCCAGAAACCATGAACATGAACAACGTTAGTAATGAAGAGTTTGACTGCCATTTCCTCGATGAGGGCTTTACTGCCAAGGACATCCTGGACCAGAAAATTAATGAAGTCTCTTCTTCAGTAAGTGTCTGCGGTCCATGCTGGCAGTGTCGCCAGGCAGTGCGGCAGCCGGGGGAACTTCAGTGGGGTCTGGGAAGTGCGATGGAACTTAGGGTCTTGTTGGGGAATTTAGAGTTTAATTGGCTGTGGATCGTCCCAAATAATAGTGATATTCATGTCGGTGAATGAATTGAGGTGACGGGAAAGAGGAGGCCGTGGGTGCACTTTGCTTACTGCTAAGGTCTGCGTGCCCACTCTTTCTGTAGGACGACAAGGATGCCTTCTACGTTGCGGACCTGGGAGACATTCTAAAGAAACATCTGCGGTGGCTCAAAGCTCTTCCTCGGGTCACCCCCTTTTATGCAGTCAAATGCAATGACAGCAGGACCATCGTGAAGACCCTGGCTGCCATCGGGACGGGGTTTGACTGCGCCAGCAAGGTGAGCGAGACAGACGCAGCCAAGTTGTTTCCTGGGCAGTAGTTGGGGGGCGGGGCTGTGATGTGACAACTTCCCATGTTTCTGTTTCACTATTAGCTACATATGTATAGTGTAACATCTCTTCCTTTTCAGACTGAAATCCAGTTGGTGCAGAGTCTTGGGGTGCCTCCAGAGAGGATCATCTATGCAAACCCTTGTAAACAAGTGTCTCAGATTAAATACGCTGCCAATAACGGAGTCCAGATGATGACTTTCGATAGCGAAGTCGAGCTGATGAAAGTCGCCAGGGCACATCCAAAGGCAAAGTGAGTTCCTCCACGAGGGCAGGGTCGGAGATGGGATCTGTATGTTGCCAAACAAGCACAGATTTCCAGTTGCTGATTTTTGTACTCCAGTCAGTTATCTGTGCTGGGTCAGGGGCAGCGTGGGAAAGAGCTTAAACCCTCTTGGTTAGGAAAGCCGTGTGAGACTGACCAGAGGACCAGAGCCGAGGGGTCTGTGTGGTTAGCGTGTCCGTGGGCCGCCCTGTAACGTCGATGCGCTCCCCGTGCTTCTAGGCTGGTGTTGCGCATTGCCACCGATGACTCCAAAGCAGTCTGTCGTCTCAGTGTTAAATTTGGTGCCACACTCAAGACCAGCAGGCTTCTTTTGGAGCGGGCCAAGGAGCTGCACATCGATGTCATCGGTGTCAGGTGAGACCGTGGTGGGGTGGTTAGAGCCCAAGACAATGCAAGTTTTACAGTTTGTTCCCCACTGTGAACAATTACCTTCAGAAATAATAAATGGCGTGTTCTCCTTTTTATCGCCTCAGCTTTCACGTGGGCAGTGGCTGTACTGACCCTGAGACCTTCGTGCAGGCCATCTCTGATGCCCGCTGTGTCTTTGACATGGGGGTGAGTATATGTAAACCCGCGGTGTGAGGTGGGCAGGGCCGGCAGAACTAGTCCCAATTCTAGAATCGGCCTTTTGAGGAGTCCTCATTGCAGAGGCTGAAGCCTCCTCCATTCTTCATGACTTGTTACAGATCTCGCTGTTTGACCTAATTTTCTTGCCTCCAGGCTGAGGTTGGTTTCAACATGTACCTGCTGGACATTGGCGGTGGCTTTCCTGGTTCTGAGGATGCAAAGCTTAAATTTGAGGAGGTAATTCATAGCAAAGCTGATCAGCGGTAGCTGCTTTAGCAAGTCCCCTAGTGGAGTCCTTTACAACCTGAGTGTTTTAGCTGATAACCAGAGGGACTATACAAACATGAAAATAAATGTCCTGAGCGACTTCTGTGCTATTTAAAATTGTACTTAATATTCTTTGGTTTTCTAAAATATGAGTCAATTCCTAAAATGTCTTGGGAAACAAGAAATGTTGCTGTGGTGATGAGAGAACACACTGACTTTAGTACAGCAAGTGCTCACTTATGTCATTAATAGGTTCTGTGACTTTAAATGAGACAACTTAGAGCAAAACAGTTGTTTTATCCTGGGCTAATGGATATACATGAGGGTTCAGCTCCTATGGCTGCTCGTGTGTTACAGCAAAATGACAACATTTGAACAAAGCGACGTAATTGGGGGACCTGCTGTTCATCTTTATACCAAATGTGCTTTGCTAGAACTTGTATTTCCTCTATGAAAACATTAAGTGTTTAGTCACTTAGGAAGTTAAGCCCCATTAAATGGTGTTGAAGTTTATAAAATATCCACATTGTTATTTGTTAAAATTATGTGAGGTTGACAGAATAGAGTTTTATCTTGTTGGCATGTATTTGCTAGATAAAAATATTTGGGGGCACTCTGATCCCTGAGTAAGTAGTAATACATTTGTTTTATCGTTTGATAAAATGGTCCCTATAACATCTTGGAGGATAGAAGGATAGCTAAAGGGGAATCCAAGGGAAACCACGGGGTACGCAGGCTGGTTCTGAGGGGCGGTGTTTAGTTTTTGCTGTTGCCTGGTGATAGGAGCCTCTGCTGAGGCTGTGCAGACGTTTTATATCACATCACAGCACTGTGCTCTCCACCGCCTGGTTCCCCTGATGGCTGACTGCTCTTGTCTGTCTGTCTGTCTGTCTCCGTAGATCACCAGTGTAATCAACCCAGCCCTGGACAAGTATTTTCCATCAGACTCGGGAGTGACAGTCATAGCTGAGCCGGGCAGATACTATGTTGCATCAGCTTTCACGCTTGCGGTTAATATCATTGCCAAAAAGCTGGTCTTGAAGGAACAAACGGGCTCTGACGGTAGGTATAACGGGGAAGCTGTTGCACATGTAAGTGGAAGCTGGTACAAAGGTGGTCACAGACTGATCTTCCTCCTAGATGAGGAGGAGTCGAGCGAGAAGACCTTCATGTATTACGTGAACGACGGAGTGTACGGGTCATTTAACTGCATCCTCTACGATCATGCGCACGTGAAGCCCCTGCTGCAGAAGGTACCTCCCGTCAGTGTACTGTGTGTGCGAGGGAAGATGACTGGTCATAATGAGTGTAACTAGGTTCGTTTCTCTCTCGAATGCAGAGGCCCAAACCAGATGAGAAGTACTACTCATCCAGCATCTGGGGACCGACCTGTGACGGCCTCGATCGCATCGTGGAGCGCTGCGGCCTGCCCGAGATGCACGTGGGGGACTGGATGCTCTTTGAAAACATGGGTGCTTACACCGTGGCTGCTGCTTCTACTTTCAATGGGTTCCAGAGGCCGACGATCTACTATGTGATGTCAGGGCCGACATGGTTAGTGACAGTGCGTGTGTGTGGCCTGATAAGAGACCTTGGGGCGCTCTCCCTTCCGGGGGCCCCGCACCTGTCCCTCCCCCCTCTTCTTCCCCTACAGCATGCAGCTCCTAAACTCTAAGGGTTCCCACAGGACTTACTACCAGGGCAGCAGTGGGCAGCTCGTCCTGGGCTAACCCCTGGACTGGTCTCCGAGGCCCTCTTTCTGCCTTCTCGGCCCCACCCAGTCCCTCTCCTTTTGCTGCTTCTGTTC
This sequence comes from Myotis lucifugus, assembly GCF_000147115.1. Classification (NCBI taxonomy): domain Eukaryota; kingdom Metazoa; phylum Chordata; class Mammalia; order Chiroptera; family Vespertilionidae; genus Myotis; species Myotis lucifugus. Next base: position 430,785 of record NW_005871457.1, on the reverse strand, counting down.
TCAGCCCTTCCTGGTGTCAGTGTCCCTAGTTTTAGTAAATGTACTTTTTAGGGAAAAAAAGGAATAGATATCTTCTCGATTTATGCTCACTCATCTCTCTAATTGAAAGGAATTATGTTGCTTGATTAAATAGAATGTTTTCTACGTTTATTTTCTCCCTATTAAGGGAGATGCTCTAAAACAGCGGTTCTCAACCTGTGGGTCACGACTCCTTTGGGGGTCGAACAAGACCATCGGAAAACATATATAATTACATATTGTTTTTGTGATTAATCACTATGCTTTAATTATGTTCAATTTGTAACAATGAAATTGGGGGTCACCACAACATGAGGAACTGTGTTAAAGGGTCGCAGCATTAGGAAGGTTGAGAACCACTGCTCTAGAAAATTTGGAGAATACAAATGGATGGAAAAATCTCTCCAGTAATTGTGATTTGTATTTCAGGTGGTCCCTGGTCCATAACCATTTTAGAAAAGTCTGGTTAAGATATTTCTGTGTGGCGGGAATATTTTAATGAATGCATGTGACCTGTGGTTTCCTTATTGCCCAAAAGGGTGTTCCGGAGAAATGCTAGCTTTAGAAATACTAGGTGCTTCCTCATGACAGGGACCAAGGAAGGAAGTGGCTCATGGATAGGTTACTGGGAGCTGCTCGGTGTGGGGACTCGGGTTCCTGAACGTGCCCTTCTCTCTCTTTCAGGCAACTGATGCAGCAGATCCAGAACCGCGACTTCCCACCCGAGGCGGAGGAGGACGCCGGCGCCCTGCCTGTGTCCTGCGCCTGGGAGAGCGGGATGGAGCTCCTCCCAGCAGCCTGCGCGTCAGCCCGCGTGAACGTGTAGACACCATTCCTGTAGCTGTTACGCGAGTGTAGCTTGACTTAAGGGATTTGGGGGGACCACTTAACTTAATGATTGCTAGTTTGGAATGTCTTTGTAAGTGGGGGTGGCACAGATGGAACAAGGTGGAAGGCCTAGGCGACGGGGTCACACGTGTTCCTATGGAAACTATTTGAATATTTGTTTTATATGGATTTTTATTCAATTCTCAAACATGCTACCGCAGAGCGCCCCTCAGCTGCCAGGCAAGCATTTGTAGCTTGTGTGTTGGCAGAACCAGCCCAAAGCTTAGTGTTGTGACCTGTTTTAACAATAAAGTACCTTGGAAATGAGGCCTTGGGAGATCTTCAGTGTGTCTGTTCCACATGGCTCGCCTTGCCTGTGTTTTTACAAGTGGGAATCCATGTTTTCATTTCCCCAGAGGACTTGAGAGTTGGTGAAACTCCTCGACATGCCTTTTCTGTTGGGCATTTCTGTGTCAGCTCCATGAGTCCTGCATGAAGTTTGCTGGGGATTCTGGAAGGGAGTAGGTCTAGCCCCAGGCAGCTGGAGGGAGCAGGATGGATGAGCAAGGCCATGTCTCTGCAGCTGGCAGTGGCCAACGTCTACCCTCGTGGCTCAGTCCGCCCGAAGGTCCCCAGGTGCTGAGACTGCAATGCCCAAAGCCCCTGGTGACTGACTGGCCCCATGCTCCCTCCCGTCCCAGCCAGTGCCCCGGGGAGGTGCACGAGGCCTTGGAGACCTGCCTGTAGACCGGGGCGTTCCCTTCCCACCTGGGCCGCACTCCCCAGGCAGGCTGCGTGGCTACAAGTCAGGAATGGAGTGCAGCATTTGGCAGTCAACTTAAATCCAGCAACACTCTCTTCATCCCACCCTAAAGTAGGCCCATGCAGAGGCGGCTGCACCCACAGCCATGCACAGGCCGCTGCGCTCAGAAACAGCAGCTTCTTTACCTTCCCACTGGCCATGTTTCTTGCCTCCACCCTTCTCCATGGGTCTTGCCTCCACCCTTCTCCATGGGTTTGGCTGGGGTCTGGGTTCAGTGAGGCTGCCGGGTGGGCCCTAGTCCACTGAGCGACACGGGGTTGTTCTCCGCCCCGTGTGGGCCCAGCGCTCCTACTGACGGTTACGAATGTCGGTTTCTTCTTGGGTGTGGTTCCCTCACTTTGGGCTCAGATTTTTAAAAAAAAAACAAGAACACCATTCGCAGTGGCTTACCAAAACTCCCCAGGCGTGTGCTGTGCCAACCCTGCACTCGCCGAGGGAGGACCCGGCGCCCGGGGAGGCGGGACTCCCTCTGCTGGGCTGTGGAGCCTCAGGTCTGCTCCATGGGCACCTCCAGCAGCATCTGTGGCCGGATCAGTTTGCTCAGCCATTTACACCTGTTGCGCTCTCCCCGACTTCCCAGCCTCTCCATTCTCAGGTGGTGTGGTGTGCAGGTGAGGGCGTCTGTGTGAGGAGGGAGACACGTATTGCTGCCCAAACTTACCAGTAGATAGATGGCATGTGAGGTCAACGTAAAACCGCGTAACCCCGTTTTATGGCAGACGCCTGTGAACACCTGGCCCAGCTTCTGGGAACCAGGCTGGGAAACTGCTCGAAAAAGCTGCTCACATGTCTGGATTTCTACAAGAGCGTTTTTATCGAAGAAAGAATAAACTCTAGTTTTAACTTGTAAGTTAAGAGCCAAAGATGAAATGCGAGTGTTGTGTGACTCAGGCCGGTGGAGGGCCCACTTTGGTTAGTGAACGCTCCGTGAGCCGTTAGCAGGACCTACTCGGATTTCCCGATTTTCCAATGTCTGCTGTCTATTTTGTTGTTAATCCTCACCCAAGGATATTTTCGCCATTGATTTTTAGAGAGAATGGAAGGGAGGGAGGGAGAGAGACGTTGATGTGTGATACATCGATTGGTTGCCTCCCGCACGTGCCCCGCGGTGGGGGCGGTAGGGTTGGAGCTTGCAACCCTTGACCAGAATCAAACCCTTCAATCCGCAAACCAACGCTCCAACTACTGGGCCAACCGGCTAGGGCTGCCTGCTACCCATTTAAATGTTAGCTCCGGCCACACTAAAACTCACCTGCATCTTCCCCGGTAACGATGAAGCTCTGAGAGGTGCCGGAGCCGGGCGGGGGGGAGGGGGGACATTACCAGAGTGGAGGGTGACACTGCCAGGCCCCGCAGTCAGAACCCCCTGGGTGCCAGCCTGGACCAGCCACTCCCCAGCCCCTGGCACCGCCTGAGCCAGCAGACAGATACCATACGTGACTGAGCTTCAACCTGAAATGACGGAAATCCTGGAGCTGAGAGTTTGCTCTCTGCTGGGCAACGGGACCGGAGCTCAGCGGAGATGAAACTGGGACCCAGTAAAGACAGGTCCCTGGAGGCCATGGCCTGTGACTGGGATTGGACACTCCCCACGTTAGATGAGCTTTAGGGAGTCATTGTAACGTGAGCTGAAACCTGCTGCGCTCGGCTGCCAGGCCCTGAGCGGGAGCCTTTCTGGGGGAGCTCGCCAACCCCGCGGCAGCCCCGCAGGCGCCTGACTCACGTTTCACGGAGCCGGGAAAACCCATGGGCTCGAAGACAGAACTCACATATGGGAAGCCACCTGGAAGCTGGCCAGTGGGGAGCTGGCTTCAGCGCCAAGACCCCCTGCTGTGGGTCGATGCCCTAACACAGCCGGGGGCAAACTACGGCCCGGCCCGTTTGAAATGAATAAAACTAAAAAAAAAAAAGACCGTACCCTTTTATGTAATGATATTTACTTTGAATTTATATTAGTTCACACAAACACTCCATCCATGCTTTTGTTCCGGCCCTCCGGTCCAGTTTAAGAACCCATTGTGGCCCTCGAGTCAAAAAGTTTGCCCACCCCTGCCCTAACCCCTCAGCCCTATGTCCCCTAAACCCATGGTCGGCAAACTGCGGCTCGCGAGCCACATGCGGCTCTTTGGCCCCTTGAGTGTGGCTCTTCCTAAGCCTTAGGAATACCCTAATTAATAACAATGTACCTACCTATATAGTTTAAATTTAAAAAATTTGGCTCGCAAAAGACATTTCAATTGTTGTACTGTTGATATTTGGCTCTGTTGACTGATGAGTTTGCCGACCACTGCCCTAAACCCATCACTTTTTTTAATCCTCACCCAAGGATATTTTTCCATTGATTTTTTTAGGGAGAGTAGAAGAGAGAGGGAAAGACAGAGAAGTATCAATGTGAGAGAAACACATCCATTGGTTGCCTCCTGCATGAGCCCCAACCAGGGCCCAGGCCGGGGAGGAGCCTGCAACCAAGATATGTGCCCCTGACTGGAATCGAACCCGGGACCTTTTGGTCCGAAGTCCAATACTCTATCCACTAAGCAAAACCGTCTAGGGCAGGGGTGGGCAAACTTTTTGACTCGAGGGCCACAATGGGTTCTTAAACTGGACCGAAGGGCCGGAACAAAAGCATGGATGGAGTGTTTGTGTGAACTAATATAAATTCAAAGTAAACATCATTACATAAAAGGGTACGGTCTTTTTTTTTTAGTTTTATTCATTTCAAACGGGCTGGATCCGGCCTGCGGGCCGTAGTTTGCCCACGGCTGGTCTAGGGCTAAATCCATCCCTTTTAAATATATATATACATTTTTATTGATTTCAGAGGAAGGGAGAGGGAGAGATAGAAACACCAATGATGAAAGAGAATCATTGATCGGCTGCCTCCTGCACACCCCTCACTGGGGAGTCAAGCCCGCAACCCCGGGTCTGTGATCTGATGGGGAATCGAACCCTGACCTCCTGGGTCATAGGTCGATGCTCACCACTGAGCCATGCCGGCCGGCCCCTCAGCCTCTTGTTTCGCAGCTGGGATGCAGGCCAAAGAGGCCAAGTGATTCGAGTCAAGCGAGGCAGCCAATCAGGAGGGCCTGGGAGGAAATAGGTCCCCGCTGCCCTGGCCATTTGCTGAAGAAGAAAAACCGAGGCTGGAATGAGCCCCTTTCTGCGTCCCCACCAGGCGGGGACGGGGCTCCAGTCCTTGCCGTACCCCAGCCTCATCCCAGCCCAGGGCGGCGGCAGCGGGTGGCCAGGGCACCTGTGGCTCCCAGCCCTGCGAGGTTGGCACCGTGAGCTGTGGTCATGCGTGGGCTCGGGCTGCACTGACCCCGCTGAGTCCAGCCTGGCAGTGACCAGGCCCCCCACGGTCCCACCCCCCGAGCTGGAGGCTGGTGCGTGTGCACCTGGCGGGTCATTAGCGGGAGGTCAGGGACGCTCTGGGCTCCGGGCGGAGTGAGCACCTGGGAATCCCTGCTGCTGTCCTGGGCCCGGAAGGATTTTCCCATCCTGACTCCAGATGAGGAGGGTCAGGTCGTGAGGGGACGGTCTGTGCCTCTGGCCACAGGGGTCACCGAGGTGGAGCCTGAGTCCAGGTGACCTTCCTCGGGCTGCGGTCTCGGTGTGAGGGCTGAGCAGGGGTCTCAGGGCCTCTGAGCCGGCCGAGCTCAGGGGGCCTGAGCTGGACTGAGGTCAGCCATTGGCATGACCCTCCTGTGCCCTTGCCCTGGGGGTGCCTGGGAGCTGCCCCTCCAGTGTCTGACCTTCCCCAGGCTGTGCAGGCTCAGCCCCAAGGCTGACATGTGGGGCTGCCAGACCCAGCAAGTCAGCACGTGAAATATCTCATGAGACACGTGCACGCTGGAAGGTCATTTGTTGTTTCTCTGAAATTCAATTTATTCGGGCGCCTATTGCCCAGGCCTCTGAGTCCAGGGTACCAGGCGCCCAGCCCCACATTCCGGAGGCTGGTCACTCCGGAAACACCAGGCTCTGGGAGGCCTTAGGGATGCAAACATCCTAGCCCGAGGCCCTCCCGGCCACAGCCACCAGGGGGCAGCAGCACCCAGCGCCCGAGCTCCTCTGCAGGTGGGGCCCTGACCCAGTTCCCAGGTCACCCAGTCCCTCAGCAAACGCTGGCGGAGCCGATGGGGACAGGGCTGCCCTGGCCATTTGCTGAAGAAGAAAAACCGAGGCTGGAATGAGCCCCTTTCTGCGTCCCACCCGTTGGGGCCAGGGGCAGGGCGGTGCCCACAGCAGGGGCAAACCTGGGCTGGCTGACGGCTGGGGGCAGAGGCGTGGGTTCCCCCACCCCACCCACCGGGAACGAGCTGCGAGGGCTGCCACTAAACGCAGCCGCACACTCGTCCCCAGGGCTGTGGCCTGGCTCAGAGGGAGATCCAGGGCTTGAAGGGGCTCCCACAGCCTTGTCCCCAAACCAGGCTGCTCCCCAGAAACTCCTCCTGAGCCCGACAGGGAAAGACCCCAGCCCAGCCCTGGCCTCCTGCCTGGCCCGTGAACAGCTCCTGGGGCCCTGCAGCCTGTGCCTGCGGCCCCTGCCTGTCGGGAGTGGGCGATGCCCCCAGTCACCTCCTGAAGTGCCCACAGGGCCCCGCAGCCCTGGGCTCTGCTCACAGCCGCCCCGCCCTGGCGTGCACAGGTGGGTGCTGTGGGAAGGGAAGGGTGCTGCCTTCACCCATCCTTCCCACCCCCCACCCACGGAGCCGGCCCTGAGGCCAGGGTCCAGGTCCACCCCCATGACCAGTGTCGCCTGCTTCCCATCTCTGCACGTCTCCATCCGAGCACTTCCCACACTGGGACTGCCCCACAGGGTGCCGGGTCCTAGCCCTGGCTCTGACCCCACATCCATAGGAGCAGGGGCCACCCCAATGCAAGGCCCAGGTCAGTGCCCCTGGCTCCCAGAGTCCTGTCTGGCTAGTGGGACAGGGAGGGCCTTGTCCAGGGTCAGGGAGCCAAGCTGGGACATGTGTGCCAGGCCCATGTGGGTGCGTTCCAGGCAGGGACAGTGGGTGGGCCACACAATGACTCACTCGTCCGTTCACTCACTCACCGCTGAGCAGCTGGTTCTGCCCGCCTGGCCCTGCGGAGCAGCGCATGGGCGGCTGGGGGAGTGTAGGGGTATCGAGGGAGGACGGGGGACAGCTCCTGGAGGAAGGGACACTGCACGGAGTCTTAGGAATGACCTGGCGTGGAAGGGGGGTGGGAGGAGAAGAGGCTATGGGGGTAGAGATGGTGATGGAGAGAGACTTGGGGTGGTGGACACATAACAATATACAGATGGTGTGTTATAGAATCATACACCTGAAACCTGTATAATTTCATTAACCAATGTCACCCCAATAAATTCGGTAATAAAATAGTAATTTAAAAACAAAAGGAATGGCCTGGCATACGGATGAGATGAAGTTCGAGGCCACGGTCAGCCCCCGTTGGGGCCAGGGGCAGGGCGGTGCCCACAGCAGGGGCAAACCTGGGCTGGCTGACGGCTGGGGGGCAGAGGCGTGGGTTCCCCCACCCCACCCACCGGGAACGAGCTGCGAGGGCTGCCACTAAACGCAGCCGCACACTCATCCCCAGGAGCCACCCACCTGCCCACAGACCCAGGCCACGTCCTCCGGACCCTCCACGCCGATTCTCTGCATAGGATGTGCCTGGAGGTGCGTCTGCGACACCCCATGCAGGACAGACACACTTCACACTGGGCCCGTCCCACAGCCGCACCCCACTCAGCCAGACCACATCTCCCGTCCCTCCAAACACAGACACGCCCAACCCGTGCACACGCCCAGGGAAGGGGTGCTGCTGGGGGCGCAGATGGCCTGGCTGGCTTAGTCCTGATTCTGCCATCGACGTCCCGGCCCGGGACCGAGTGAGCCTGGGGAGGGCCCGGCTGGAGTCGGTGATGGTCTGTGGGGCAGGGCCCGTCCCTCCCGGCTCCTCCACCTGCAGGAACCTCAGACCCTTGTAAACTGAAGTGTGCGGGAGCCGTCAGCCACGTGGGGGAGGAGTGCGCGGGCGGCCAGGGCAGCGGTGCCACGCGTGTGCGCGGGAGACAATGGCCTCCTCCTCTGGGTGCGCCCTCCGGCCACCTTGCTGGTTACACCACAGGGTGGGGGAGGCGGGGGGGGAAGGGCGGGGGCAGTGTCCCCGGCAAACCTGCCAAGAACAGGC
>NW_005871457.1:419367-422415 GCF_000147115.1 Myotis lucifugus | reverse complement strand
TCAGAAAGCAGAGCGGGGCCCTGCGCCACCCTTGAGAGTCCCAACTCAGTCCTGGTGGCTTCCCGGGGTATCCTTGGCCATTCGAGCCCTGGACGCGGGCGGGAGGGTGGGGGGAGCCCAGGCGGAGGGGGCGCGGCTCCAGGCGGCCAGGTGAGTGCGGGGCCACCTGGCCGGCCGGGGTAGCAGGGATGATGGAGGAGGCATCCGCTGTTGCGAGCAAAGCTTAACCGGTGAGAGGCCTGCGCTCTTGCCGTCGGGCAGGCGCCGGGCTCAGAACTGGCTGGCGCTGCTGGGGTCGCACTGCAGCAGCCGCACGATGGACGGGTCGCTCTTGGCACCTTTGATGAACTCCTCCAGGGACAGCTTGCCTGGGGGGGGGGGGGGGCGGGAGTCAGCGGTGCTCGCGGGCTTTCCCTCCCGAGCACGGGGACCCCTGAGCCACCCCCTGGGCCATGTGAGCCTCGCGAGGCCGGACGCCATCCCGGTGGCGCTTGCTTCGTGGGTGTTTCGGGAAAACCCTTTTGCTTCCCCTGCTCACTGCTGACGGGCACACCCAGTGTGGCCACATGCGTGGCCGGTGGCGATTTCAATCCTTTAGAGTCGCCCCACGCTTTACCTAAGGAAGGTGTGACTTGTCCAGAAAACACAGGGCCTCTGCCTCTCACCCGTAACCGAGCCAGGGCTGGGGGGCCTGAAGCAGCCCGGCCCAGGATGACCGCCCACGGGGGTGGCCCGGCCCAGGGTGACCGCCCATGGGGGGCGGCCCGGCCCAGGGTGACCGCCCACAGGGGGTGGTCCGGCCCAGGGTGACTGCCCACAGGAGTTGGCCCGGCCCAGGGTGACCGCCCACGGGGGGTTGGGAGTGGCCCGGCCCAGAGTGACCGCCCATGGGGGGTGGCCTGGCCCAGGGTGACTGCCCACAGGGACCGGCTGGGAGACCCGTGTGCTTCTGGCCCATCTGCCCCTGGGGTGGGTGGGGACTGGTGACACGTGCGCCGCCCCACGCAGACGCAGACGTGGTGGGCAGGACGGGGTTTGAAGCAGACACTGTCGGAGCCTGTGCTGCACTCTGCTGCCACCAGGGGGAGGAGGTTGGGGGGTCGAGGGAGGAGAAGGAGGTTATGGGGGGGCTTTAGGAGCTTGGCGGGTGCCCAGCGTGTGCCCAGCGCTGAGGAGCGGTCAGCCGCCAACCTCTCCGCCTCAGGGACTTCAGTGCATAGCGGGGCCAGGGGGACAGCCGTCGCAAGGCCCCTGGCAGGACTGACGGGAGGAGGCGCTGGAGGGGTTCGGCCCAGGCCTGGTCCGGGGGCCCATCTCAGTTAGGGGGCTTCTGCCAGGCCGGGAGCGGCTGCAGTGACAGGTCCGGCTGTGGGCAGGGCGCCGCCTGTCCAGCAGAGAGGGCCCCCAGCAGGGGCAGGCCAGCCGGCCCCACAGAGACTAACAGCGTCAGGCTGGGGTGGGGGGGTCGGTCCTTCAGCACGCAGGCCACACCCACAAGGCTGCTCGTGTCCCCATTTTAGAAGCTCGGACACCAGGGCTCAGGGGTGCAGCCACAGGTGCGAGGACAGAGCGGGGCGCAGCCCCACGACCCTGACCTGCCCCCGGCTCTCCCGCAGCCCAGCGGAGGGCGGGTGCCTGGGGGACACGCTGCAGGGGGGGGACCCGGCACCTCACCGTCGTTGTTGGTGTCCATCTGCCTGAAGATCTTGTCCGTCCGTTTCTCCGGAGTGGACTCGTCCTCCGGCATCTTCATCACCGAGGACACCATCTTGTAAATAGCCTGCAAGGGCACATGGGGGCGTGAGCTCAGATTCCGGAACATTCCTGGCGCTGGGGCAGGAGTGAGCTCCCGTCCAGCCCACACCTCGGCGCGGAGAGGGGGGATGCTCGCCGGCCCCCAGGACCCCCAGCTGGAGGCACGGCCCTGCCATTCGCGGCACCCGGCTGAGGATCACGGGTGGGGAGTCGGGCAAAGGGAGCCGGACACGGTGATGGTCAGAAGAGGGGGGCCGCCTGGGGGGAGGTGCCCAGCAGGCGCGTGAGGGAGCCTTCGGGGGGCTGGGAGCGCCCGTAGCTCCCCGAGGGGGTGACGCAGGCCGGTCTGTACAGCCCCTCCCGCTGCACACACAGTTGGGAGCGTCTCACTGTGACGGCTGGACCTCAGTTCAGAATAGACTCCGCCCCTGATCCTGGGAGAACCACAGCGCCAGCCCAGCCGGGGCAGTCGGGGCGCAGGGTGCACCAGTCGCCAGCAGGATGGAGGACCCCTCCTCAGGCACTGCCATCGAGGGCTCAGCCCCAGGGTCCCACCAGGCAGGGGCCGTGCGTGGTGTGTGTGTGCGCGCGCGCGTGTGTGCGTGTGCGTGTGTGTGTGTGTGTGTGTGTGTGTGTGAAGGGCCTCAATCAGGCCACTGACCAGCAACTCATCAGTCACGTGCCGGGTGGGCACATGTGGGCTCGGTGCCCGTTCCCGAGCCTGCGCCGTGTGTTCTGTGTGGAACCAACTACAGGGGACCTGGGTGGCCACACCTTTGCTCACGGAGCCCTGAGGGCCGGGCCGGTGGAGAGCGCCTCCTCCAGGACGTCTAGAGCTGAATCCGCGGGTGGGGGGAGGGGAGTGGGGTCTGATGGCGGGCCTGGCCCTGAGGGCCCTCTGGGGCTGCACATCGCTAGGCACCAGGAAAGCCAGCACACGGTCCCTCCGGAACCGTCACGCCGCAGAGCCCTCGACGACGGGAAGGCAGAGCGCGGCCTCTCACAGGTGCGGCCGCTGATGTCCGTCTGCCTCACAAGTGCACGTTCCGGGGGGCACTGCCAGCTGCCGGGGCCCCTCAAACCGGGACTCACAACTGTCAAGGGTCCCCTGAATCACTCAACACTCAGCTGCTGATTCTCAGGAAACCTCCTCCGAGCCTCAGCCTGTGGGACGTGCAGGGAGTGGCCCTCCTGAGGGCTGTGGGACCCAGCTGATGGCCAGCACGGACTCGCCCTTAAAGTGACAGCTGCTCACTGTCAGGAGGGCACGCCAGAGGGCAGGCACCACCTGGA
>NW_005871457.1:411676-413170 GCF_000147115.1 Myotis lucifugus | reverse complement strand
GGCTGAAGTGCCCTGACTGAGGCTGGGAAAGGAAGAGGTGGGGAAAGGAAAGAAAACCCCCTAAGAGAATGCTCTTTCCTTGCAGGCAGGGCTCATGCCGCAGGAAGAGGACCTGTGGGCCACCCTCCCACCCCTCTGCCTCGGAGACACCAGTCCCTGCACGTGGCTCCTTGCCTCACTGCCCAGCAAACTCCTACTCACCCACCAAAGCCCAACTCAAATGCCACCTCCTCCGGGAGGCTCTTTACTTTGCATCCCTGCATCCCAGCCGCATTTCCTTAGCCTATTTCCATGAAGGCCTCGGCCTTTGTGATTCATTTACTGTTTCCCCGTGAGCTCCTGGAGGAAAGGGAATACTGCCTCATCGGTGCCAGCAGGAGAACCTGCTAAGCCTGTTCCAGCCCCCGGGCCTCACGTGGCCGCTCCCTGCACCCGGGTTTCCTCCCCTGAGGACCTGCAAGGCCGCAGCCTCCGCTTCAGGCCCGGGAGCCTTCCTGGGGAGGCCGCCCCTGAGGAGCCACCTGGCACAGCATCGGACCTCGTGCCGGCCCTCGGCCTCGTCAGAGCGGCTCTCCCCCTGGCACCATGTACATGGATCTGTGGGCCGCCTGCCTCCCTGTGTTCTGTGTCCCCGCAGTGCCCGGAGCAGGGCCTGGCACATCAGTGCTCGGCAAACACGCGCGAAAGAACGGCTTTTTTTTTTTTTTTTCATTGATTTCAGAGAGGAAGGGAGAGGGGGAGAGAGAGAAACATCGATGAGAGAGACTCACTGATCGGCTGCCTCCTGCACGCCCCCCACTGGGGATCGAACCTGCAACCCGGGCCTGTGCCCTGACCAGGAATCGAACTGTGACCTCCTGGTTCATAGGTTAAAGCTCAACCCCTGAGCCACGCCAGCCGGGCTAACTGAGCATTTGAAAGAAATCTAAGCAGTCCCGGCAGGCTGGTCACTGCACCTAAGACAGGGGCTACTCAACATTTCCGGCCCCTCCCCAGCCCCTCCATGGATGTCCCCCCACGTGGTCAGCCGTGGCTCAGGGTGCGTGTCACGAGTGGAGATGCCGGATGCCAGCCCCACCACGTTGGAGGCCCACGGGCTTCGGCACGACTCAGGGGCCAGCCACTGTGGGACAGAGCCCGGCGGACGGCAGAGCCTGGGTCCCGGCTGCGCTCCTGCCGGGTGGGAGCCGCAGCCCTGCCCGGGACCAAGTCCTCCCAGCGGGCGGGGGGCGGACTACAGTGCCCAACGCCCCTGGAGCGGGCTCAGTGGGTGCAGTGGTTGGGGGCGCCCGGCAGGGCCCAGGCTCGGTGCTCCATCCAGACCAAGCCCCTCTGCTCCCCCCACACGGGACCAGACGCAGCTCCGGGCTGGGTGGTGGCCGTGCACAGAGGGGCTCACCCTGGGCAGCAGGCGCCCAGCTAGAGGCCCAGCCCAGGGCTCCTCCCAGCCCCTCCCCCGCCCCAGCCTTTCGGTCTTGGCGCTCTCTCTCTCTC
>NW_005871457.1:408347-409719 GCF_000147115.1 Myotis lucifugus | reverse complement strand
AGGGAAAGGCGGAGGGCGGAAGGACAGCGCCGTGGGGCAGGGCGAGGAGTGGCGTCTGGAGAGCAGGTAAGAACTGGCTGCTACTAGGACATCGGCCACTTCCCCTTCAGAACGGAGTCGCGGCCTGGTGATCTCGGCCGTCACTTTCCTCGAGGCCCGAGGCGCCCTCGAGCCCACACATGGTCTTAGGGTCTCTGCGTGGACCCCAGGGCGGCTTCCACGCGGCGGGGAAGTTCGCCCGCTCAGCTGGGATCGATCCCTCCCCCCGGGACCTCGGTTGGCAGATCACCCGCTTAGCCGTCTCCCAGTGGACGGTGGAAAGCTGAGCGCGGCCAGGTTCCTGCTTCAGCGATGATTAAAGCTTCAATTCATGGGCCCGAATGAACCACTGAGGTCTGGCCACATTCTAAGATATCCTGGATAGAAACTGTAAGAAACGTCGTCTATAATAATATAAGGATAATATGCTAATTAGACCGGATGTCATTCCAGACGTCATTCTGGACATCCTTCCTGACGAAGCTGGGGCTGGAGGAAAGCCCAGGTTCTGGTGCCTGCCGGTGGCCGGAGGGAAGCCTGGGTCCCGGGTGCCAGAGGGAAGCTGGGGCCAGCAGCAGGGGAAGGAAGGTCTACTCTTGCACCAATTTCGTGCATCGGGCCTCTCGTTATAAATGTTAGACTTAAGAGGTATTTTAAAGACACGCATGGCCCCCTGGGTTCTGTGTCCACTGACAACAGGCTCCGTCCACCGGGCAAGGTCCACTCTGCGAGGGGCTGCCCCTGGCCGGCCGCGCCCCTGGCGGGAGGCTGTCCCAAATGCCTGTCTGGTATCGCTTATGGCTCAGCACACGAACCCAAACACATTTCCTTTTGTGTTTTTAAACTTGGAAGACAACTTCCAGTGAATCATCTCATGCTTTTGATTCATGTTTAATGTCTGGGGAAGAAATAAAAACAGTACGTCATTCCCAATAAGAAAGGCATCGGCCAGGCTGAAAGGTCAGGCGCACGAAGGGCCACAGGCCGGCCGCCCACGGTGGCCTCAGCAGCCACGGTCCTCAGCTGTCGTTAAAGGGGCGCTTTTACCAAGAGTGAAGACGGCTCATAAAAGCTGCCTTTGCCACTTTTAGGAGCCACAACACCAGGAGCCCTAGGTTCTGCAGGGCCAGGGGCCACTGCACAAGCTCACACACAGGAAGTGCGAGTCAGCACATCCATGAGCACCTACTAAGTGCACCCTCGGTGCTGAGCGCTGGGACACACAGTATGAGAGGCCCTCACAGCACCTGCGGTCTATTGGGGAGGCCAGGCCTGGATTTCCTCTTCTCTGCGCCCAGGTGGCTCCTGCTGGCGCCAGCACTGTGCTGGGGGC
>NW_005871457.1:367213-369021 GCF_000147115.1 Myotis lucifugus | reverse complement strand
ACCTGGCTCACCAGGGCCCAAGCAGCCGCAACCGCCTGTCAAACGGTACTGATGGCCTGACGGGAGCCTCAAGCCTCACGCCACGAGGTTCCAACGTTGGGATCTGAGAGAAACCATCTCCCCGCGGGCCAGTGGCACCGAGAGACGGAGAAGCCCGCTCCGGGATCTCCGGATACAATTACCCTCTGTCATCCCCTAATTAGAAACCCAACCCAAAGGGCCACATGAGATGCCAGCTGTGCAGCCTGCCGTGTGGGCATGAACACGCGAAGGAAACCCAACGAGAGGGTGGCGAACGGTGCGTCCCCACGCGGAGCACCGGGACAGCGCCCTCCTTCCCCTCGCACACGGCACCAGGTGCTACAAACCAGCACACGGGCGCATAATCCCCCATCAAGTCTGGGCTGGCAGCTCGGAAAGCGGCGGCCTTACCCCACCGCCAGCAAGCATGATTTAGGGCCGTCTGGAATGCGAAGTCCTAATGCAGACCTGATCCCAGTCTAGATAACACTTCAGCGGCCAAGCAGCTGACTTTTGGTGCCAAGTGCGCTCTGGGAATGAGCGTGAGTACCCGGGATTGGCACGGGTTCATGAGTCGGTGCTGGGAACTCGGCACTTTACCACCAATGAGTGGCAGCACCAGGTCTTAGGCTAAGTTTGGGGGCAGGACCACGGGAGTAAGGAGGGCACGGACACTCCACACGGTCTTTTATGTGAAGGGCAACCCTCGGAACGGTGCACGCGGGGCCCCGGAGGCAGTGGGTGCAGCCCCGGAGACAACGCTCCCGCTTCGCCAGGACGGAGCTCCATCCGCAGCAGCGCCAGGGAGAAGTGCGGCCGGTGTGTGCAGCCGGGGAGGCCAGCCCTGGCCCCTCTGGGAGCTCTCATTCTGCACAGCCCCGGTGGCCAGAAGGGGGCATGCGGTAAATTCCGAAGGAATCTGCCCCAGCTTTTATTCCTGTCCGTCTCTCTCCAGGAGGGACTGCTGGGAATGAATGGACGGGTTGGCTAGAGTTTGGGCAAACCTCTGTTCCTCTGGGGTTTTGACTAATTCTTGTTTCTCAGGTCAAAGGAGATTCCAGGCACCCGATTCCCAAAGCCAAGTCTCCCAAATGATTAGGGCACATGGACGTCTATTTCCCACCCGACAGAAAGCGTCACGGGCCAGGCTGGCGCTCGGCTCCCAGCGAGCAGGAGGCAGAGCCCCGGGCCTTCTCTGGGCACATTATTCAATAAAACCTCAAGAGCTCAGTAATTACAGGCACTTTCCAAAGCCAAGCAGAAACAGACCCAGGCCAAAATACTGGTTTGCTTGAGACAAGGGGCTGGTTTTAACCGGGGGGGGGGGGGGGGGGGGGGGGGAAGGAAAACCCCCCTTTTGGGCTGTTTTTTTAAAAAGCCAAAAAAATTTTTTTAAAAAATTTTTTATGAACCCGGGTTTGGGGGAAAAAAAGATTTAAAAACAACCCCCCCCCCTTTGCAGGAAAAAAAAATCCTTTTTCCAGGAGGGTGGGAGCCTAGGGGGGCCCCGGGCCCAAAAGGGGGGGGGGGGTTTCCTTCATTTGGGGCCCCAAATGTCTTCCGTTTTGGAAGGTTGAAGTTCTCGGTCCCGCGAAAAAAAAACCGAAGAACCGCCCCAAAACTGGTCGGAGGTCGCGGAAAACCGGGAGAAGGTTAGGTGCCCCGCCCCCTCCCCCCCAGAATACAAAAGGTGTTCTGGTAAAATGACTCTAGCCTTAGTTTTTGTTTTCTCCATCGATTGATTATATCCATGAGACTCGCTTCAATTATATCCCCCCCCAGGGCCG
>NW_005871457.1:353300-363443 GCF_000147115.1 Myotis lucifugus | reverse complement strand
CAAAGTCATGGAGTGGGCGGTCCTGTGGGTATCCAGGCAGAGGGTGGGGTTCCCTGTGTCAGATGCCCAGACCACGCCCAGCAGCCAGGCGGCGGGCAGATCCTGGGTTAGCGGCTGGGCGGGGGAGGGGGGATGGTTTAGGTTCTGATGTGGTCACCTGTCTGACCCCACTGCAGTGCAGGTTGGCGGGTGTGGGGAAAGGGGCCCCCCAGGTGCTCCGGAACCTCGCATCTTCCAGCTAGAGACCCACTACCCTCCTCCAGGGCCCCCGAACCTCCACTGGGGCCCCCGAACCTCCACTGAGGAGGAGAGCTCAGCCCAGGCCCAGGGGTCAGCAGGAGCCAGGCCTGGAGGGGGCACACATCACTTCTGCCCACATCCACTGACCAGAGTTAGTCACGGGGCCCCTGGATGCAAGGGGTCTGGGAGCTGCCAGACGAAAGCAGCCGCTTTGGTGAGCTCATCAC
Source organism: Myotis lucifugus (assembly GCF_000147115.1). NCBI lineage: Eukaryota > Metazoa > Chordata > Mammalia > Chiroptera > Vespertilionidae > Myotis > Myotis lucifugus. The sequence goes on along the minus strand of NW_005871457.1, from coordinate 362,976 downwards.
ATCACGGTGTCTCCCCCACAGAAACGGGCCCCTTCTTCCACGCTCAGTCGCAGGGCAACGGATGCCCCCACAAAGCTTGATGATGATGGTCACCTGCAAACCCTGACCACCTGCAAACGCAGCTCCTGGAAGAGGGTCAGGAAAGCCTCACAGAGCAGGTGGCCGTCTTGCTGGGCCTTAAAAGCAAGGAGGAGGGGAGGCATGGCAGATGCAGGCAGAGGCAGGGCGGGCGGTGAGAAAGCTCAGGGAGAGAGCGCAGACGCAGACTGAGCCTGTTCCTGGACCCCGCGTCTCCCACAGACCTCGGACCTCCGCACCTGGCCTGCGGGGCTGTTCCCTCCCCTGGCCTGGCTCCCCCGCTCTCCCCAGCCCTCGAGGCTCAGTTGAGCTCTCAACTAGCCCTCTGGCCTCCCAGCTCACATGTGCTTCTCCCTTCTCTGAGTGTCTGAAGAAGGCATGTGTCTGCCGTATCTCAGCTTGTGAGATGCAACCTGCTCTCTTCCTTTTGTGTCTACGGCACCTGCAGGACCAGGACCGCAAACCTGACGAAGCTTCGTGGAGGGAGGGCGGATAGCAGTCACTCAGTAAGTACTTGGGCATTTAACAAACTAGAGCCAATAAGAAAGCAAAGTCGGGGTCAGGTATCGGATTCGTTTCCGGGGGCTGTCGTATGTCACAAAGCACCGCCAGCTGAGTGGCTTCAAGGACAGGCATTTATTGTCTTAGAGTCCTGGAGGCCGCAAGTCCACGACCACGGTGTCGGCAGGGCTGGCTCCTTCCGAGGGCCGTAAGGAAGAGTCTGGGCCGGGCCTTCCCCGGCTTCTGTCACCGCAGGTGCTGCTAGGCTTGTACACGGCTGTCTCCAGCCCGCATTTCACATCGCCTTCCCTCTGGGGTGTCTGTCTCTGAGTTCAGATGCCCCCTTCTTATAAGGACACCAGTTGCATGGATTCGAGCCCACCCCTCCCTCAACGCTCTCTCCCTAACGCGATCATCCGTAAGCACCTATTTCCAAATAAGATCACCTCCATCGGCACCAGAGGTTAGGCCTTCACCTTCTTGTCGGGGGAACAGTTGGACACATCATGAGCGCCATACCACACAAACAATCCGTCTTCCACACGATGGCTGCAGGAACCGAAAGGTGGGAACAACTGATTGTTCTTAATCACAATCATATCTGCCTTCCTTTTTTTGAGGCCCTTTGACCTCTGCCACTTCCTCTGTGCTTGAACGTATCCCCACACGTTACAGATGAGGACACCTATGCTTGGAGAAGTGAGATATGCAGGTCACATTTCAGGATCAGTGACAACAGGTCTAACAGCCAGACTCGGTGTCGCTGGGCTGGGCCCACGCGGGCTTGGGAAAAAGCAGTATTTTAAAAAATTATGTGTGGCACTCTGAAGAACTTGAGTGTGTACCCTACTAGGGAGGGCTTTCCAATCGGCATCGTCTAGCTCCCAGCCGTTTGAGGAAGTGGGGGCCAGCTTGCTTCCAGGTCCGCTTTTGCTTCTGTCACTGTTTCATTTGTTGTTACAGCGGGGACAAGGCTGGCTTCTGGGAATAGAGGAGGCGATTTTCCTGAGGGCAGAGGCGGCACCTCTGGCTGCCCGCCCTTCCCCTGACCCCAGAGGCTCAAAGCAGAGGACCAGCCACAGAACATGCTGGAAGGAATCACTGGATCCCGCCTGGAGTCAGAGGTGGGGACATCGGGTCACGAGGCCATCTTGCTTATACCTGAGGACCGCCCGTGTTCGTGGCCCACGTGTCACCCAGGAAGTGTCACTCAGAGGCACACTCTGATGGGTCCCCTTCCTCCTCCATCCTGGGGAGCTCCAGGGCATCAAGAAAAACTAGTGTCCCTTCTCCTAGAGCCACTGCTGTGGGCAGCATTGTACCCCCCACAGATTCATTCCTTGAAGCCCTCACCCCCAGAGGTCCTATTGGGACTTTTAGGAGGAGATCAATAGTAAATGACTTCACAAGGGTGGGGCCCTAGTCCCATAGGATTGGTGGCCTTACAGGAAAGGAAGAGAGAATGCGATATCTCTCTCTCTCCACAGAGGCCACGTGAGGACGAAGGAAGGCAGCGCCCTGCCAGCCGGGCAGAGTCCTCACAGATTCCGAAGCAGTGGCATCTAGACCGTGGGCTTCCAGCCTCCGGGGCTGTGAGGAATCCATGTCTGAGGCGCCCTGTGGTGGCAGTGGAGCTAAGACGCCCCTGTGCATCCTCATCTCCCGCTGCCCCCACCTGCCCCGCTGCCCCTCTCCAACCTCAAGGCTGGGGTCCCTGACCCTGAGCTCAGGACCAGCCCTTTGAGGACCCTCTCTTGTTCCTTGAGACCCTGCCCTCCTGTCCCTGCTCCCTGACCGGGCCTCTGGGGAGCAGGGTGAGAGTGTGGCAGGGGTGACAGGGCGCCTGGCTTGCTGTGAGGGCTCGGGGTCTGGACTCGTCTCTGGCCACCAGAGGAAGGTGAGCAGGGTTCCAGGTCAGGTCGCCGGGAGGCAGGGCCCAGCGCCTGCAAACAGTCGCATCAGGACCCTGGGGCGGCCCTTATATGCGTCTGGGCCTCTTGAACCACCGCCTGGGATGGCTGAGAGGCTTAAATGGGTGACTCCGGGCATGCGCACATTCCAGCCTAGCCCATTCTCTGCAGCAGCCCCAGCCAAGCCCCATGCAGGCTTCTGAGGTCCTCACGTGTAAAATCTGGATGTTAAGGTCTCCCTTGGACTCAAGGAGGCGGTCACTGTGGCTTGAGAGATGCTCCCTCAGTGATGGTCAAGGGCATGTACCTGGGTTGTGGGCACATCCCCAGTAGGAGGTGTGCAGGAGGCAGCTGATCGATGTTTCTCTCTCATCGATGTTTCTAACTCTCTATCTCTCTCCCTTCCTCTCTGTAAAAAATCAATAAAATATATTTAAAAAAAAAATCTGGATGTTAAGGTCTCCCTTGGACTCAAGGAGGCGGTCACTGTGGCTTGAGAGATGCTCCCTCAGTGATAAGCACATCACCTTCCTCTTCAGGGACTGGTTAGGACAGACGTTTAAAGGAAACCAGCCCAGTGACTCTGTCAGGAGACGTGGGATCATTCTTCAGTGAAGGAATCTGTGGGGGGTACAATTCCGCTCACCTAAGCGCTCTGTGTCCTCAGGAACGCTCGGCGCTCAGAGGGGGTGGAGGGGCTCAGAGGTGCCAGGAACGGGAGTGGCTTGTGTGCCACTGAAGTGCACGCCCGGGGCTGCGGGAAGGAGGCTGTGCACGAGGTGGCTGGGCCGGGCCGGGCTGGACGAGGCCCCAGGACAGATGTGCGGTGCTGGTTGCACAGCTGGATGGACGAGGGCCTGTGTCCGTGCCCTGCATGATCTATGCATAACGTGGTTGCCCAGTGCAAGAAGGGGCACTTCGCCAGTAGCCTGCCAGCCCCGCTGCGGGAGCCCCCCAGCCCGGGGCTCTGCACACCAGGCCGACGCCTTTCCGTGGCACTGAACCGGGAGGGGAGCAGCCCAGACGCTGGCTGCACGTCACTCATGCTAAAGGGTGTCCCAAAATTCATGCAAGATTTGAATTTTGCGTGAGCATTAACAACAACAACAACAAATAAAAGCCTAATTTTACTTGGTTTATTGAATCAGATTCTAATACCTGTTGCCCTTTGATTTCAATCCCTTCAATTTGATAAGCATCACCAAGTACCAACGATGGCCCAGGAGCAGGGACAATGAAGACCAATGAAGACCACGGCTTTGCGTCTGTGCCAGCAAAGCCGTGGAGGCCATTTACCTGATGTGCTATTCCATACATAACCCGATACTGTATACTTTATGAATCAATAAAAAATTTACAGTTTTTAATTATAAACCTGTGTTTTCTATCAAAATTACTTCTTGCGTGAATTTTGGGACACCCTTCACATCACAAACCCAAAGCCAAACCCAAGCCGCCACATGGACCCGTTTCAAACCAGTTCCAACCGGAAAAGGCCGCTTGCCCTTCCAGCTCCACTCCTGCCGGCTCCTCTCCCGGGAAACAGAGCCCCGGGCACCTGAGAAACCCGCCCGTGCCCTGAGCAGGCGCCTGAGAAACCCGCCCGTGCCCTGAGCAGGCGCCTGAGAAACCCGCCCGTGCCCTGAGCAGGCGCCTGAGAAACCCGCCCGTGCCCTGAGCGGGGCAGCAGGGGAGGGTCTGCCCGACACAGGCCCCGACTCGTGGCCGAAGTCACCCCGCAGCCCTGTGCGTCTCTCCACCAGTAGCCGCACCGCCCAGACTCCAGCAGAGAAAACGCCAACCCCGTGCGGAGACTCGTGTTTAAGAGAAGGACACAGGTGAAACCCGTGTGGACGAGACGGTCTACGTAACCCAGGATGCAGGAAACGTTAAACCTCCCCCCTGTCATTAACCTCAGCACCAGGACTGAGATACCCCGCAATCGCTTTTCCCTAAGCCTTTGAAACGCAGTGTGCGCCCTGCGCTTCCAGCCCTTCTCAGCTCGGACTCGCCGCCGTGCCGGTGCGTAACAGCCACACGCGGCCGGCGCTGTGTCTGGAGGGTGCAGAGGTGGGCCAGTGGGTCCGACTGCAGTGTGTACCCCAGTCCCACAGCCTCTGCCAAGGGCTCGCCCAGCACCCCATCACAGGGGAGTCTGCTGAGAACTCAGGCCCCAACCCCAAAGCCGGCCTCCCCTCTCCCTCGCCTCCCCCTGCTGGCAGGCCCTTCCCAGATTCCTCCACTAAGGAGCACCTTTTGCCCGTTAGCACTCACGTCCAAGTTCAAAGGTCGCTCCCCTAAGCACAGCTCTGGCAGCCAGCACCAGCCCCCCAGATCCTCCGCCCCGAGCCTCCTCTCCCTGTGTCCCTCCCTCAGGCACCAAGGCCCAGCTTTGCAGTGACCTGCCCGCATCCCACCCTCATCCCTGGGTGGGGGCTCATCTGTCCTAGGGTAGCTCCAGCCCAGCAGACGCGCCAGGGGTGCGGCCCCTGACCCCCGCTGGGCGCCCGCAGCGCTCCGTGCTGGCTGGATGCACAAACGCCTTCTCCCATCGCAGGGAAGGCGGGTCAGAGAGGGGACGAGGTGGCCTGGGCCCCAGGACTGCGGGGCTGCGGGACCTGCTGCCGCATCTGCTCGCTCACCAGGCTGGTGCCACCGTCGGGGGAGGACTCGGCTCCTGCCACCGGGGCCTCTCCAAAGAGGCTCGAGGGTCCTCACGGTGCCAGCCTCCTCCAGGGCAGCTCCCCTCCCCGCCCCCCTAGAACCAGGCAAAGCTGCCTGCCTTTCCCGCTTCACCTCGGGAGCCAAGTGGGACCACTTCCCACGCCTCTCGGCCCCACAGACAGTCCTGCCGGATTCTGTGCGGGAGAGGACCACACACAGGGGCAGTGCAGGGCCGCAGTCACTCGGCCACCACGAGACTGGCTGTCGCCACAGCCTCACTCAACAGCAATGTTTTTTTATATTTTTTAATGTATTTTTATTGATTTCAGAGAGGAAGGGAGAGGGAGAGAGAGATAGAAGCACCATGAAGAGAGAGAATCATGGATCAGCTGCCTCCTGCACGCCCCCCACTGGGATCAATCCTGTCACCCGGGCGTGTGCCCTGACCGGGAATCGGACCCTGACCTCCTGGTCTATGGGTCGACGCTCCACCGCTGAGCCACGCGGCCGGGCAGCAGTGGTATTTTGAACGCGGCCCGCCTTTCCTGAGTCTCCTTCAAGGCGTTCGGTTCAGCGCTCACAGGAACACTCTTGGAATTCGCCCTTCATCGTTTCACGGGTATTTCATCACACACCGTCTCGGTAAGAACAAGCATAACGAACATAAACGGACGGGGGAACATCTCTGGCTGCCAGGTGGCCGGGCACCCCACACGCACCAGCCGAGGACACCGGCGCCCCAGGGCGACGCTGGGCCGGGCGGAGGCGCCCAGGGGACGCTGTGGGGGGCTGCAGGCACCGGGTAAGCGGACCCTCCGGTCACCAGGGGCCCCTGGAGCCTTGAGAGGGTTGAAGGGTCTACGCGCCCAGGTCACCTGCATTTCTTCGGTGAACCTTGGAGCTTAGGAAGGCTGTGTGCTCGGACTCAGAAGAGCTTAGCTCACTCTAACAAGCGCGCCTGGCCCTGGAGAGGCGGGCAGCCCGGGGTGCCGATGAGTTCTCCTCCACGGGGGCCATCGTGTGTGGGCTGCACCGCAAAGCACCTCCAACGGGGGTGGGGGGGGCGGGGGTTAAACACCAGGCGTTTGTCCTCTCCCATTTCCGGAGCCCAAAGGCCCGGGATCAGGGTGTCGGCGGGGTGACGTGTCCTGACACCCTGTCTCCCAATCTCCTCTTTTTTTAAATATGTTTTTATTACTTTCAGAGAGGAAGGGAGAGGGAGAGAGATAGAAACATCAGTGATGAGAGAGAATCATCGATCGGCTGCCTCCTGCACGCCCCCTACTGGGGAGGGAGCCCACAACCCAGGCCTGTGCCCTTGACTGGAATTGAACCCGGGACCCTTCAGCCCGCAGGCTGTGGACGCTCTATCCACTGAGCCAAACTGCCTAGGGCGCAATCCCCGCTTCTTGTGAGGACACCAGTCCTGCTGGGTCAGGGCCCGTTCACCTGACCTCACTTTACCCTCATCACCTCTGTAAGCCCGTCTCCAAGGACAGCCGCATTCTGAGGCCGGGGGTTAGGTCTTCGCTGTCTGGGTTTGGAGGGGACAGCATTCAACCGGAGCAGGAAGGATGGGCGCCTTCTCCAAACGGGAGACCTGGTGGGCGGGGGGGAGGCGGGGGGAGCGCTTCCAGGCGGGCCCTGCCCGCAGGTGCTGGCAGGTGAGTAGGAGTGCTCCTGGCAGACGGGGCGGCTGGGAGCTGTGCTCTATGAGGAGGAGAAGCGAGGACCATGGCCATTCAGTGTGTGAACTCAGGGTCAACCAGGAGTCCTCCTCCTTTCAGAATGGGCCCCTGGGTCCCCACCAGCCTGGCCCTCCCTCTCAGAACAGAGGGCTTGGCAGGTCAGGCCCTCAGCACTCAACACGTCGCCAAGGCACACACCCACGCTGGCACTGCTCAGCGGGAGGGTGACTGGGGTGCAATGTGGCCTTGAGCGTGGAAAGTTCACTCAGCTGGAAAGAGCAAAAGGAAGTTGGAAAAAGAATTGAGCCCAGCCCCAACCACAGGAGCGATAACCAGTGGGCGAGGTCACTGGGCCTTTTGGAAAATATGAATCCACCGTCGGGGGAGGGGGGGGGGAGAAAGCAGGGAGGTGTGTGCGAAGGGGGGTGTGGGGTCTGGCCCCGGGTGACAGTGCCCGTCCCCCTAACAGAACCTTCCCCAGGAGGACAGCTGTCTCCTCCCATCCCCTTTGCTGAGCGGCCTGACTCCGATTCCTGGGAAGAAAAAGGCAGGTGACAAAGCGAGGCTCCTCTGATCTGAGCCGCGACACAGAAGCACTGGCAGGAAGCAGAGGGCGTGTCCACACACACACACACACACACTTCCCACAGCCGGAGACGGCAGCCTCGCAGGCCCTAGATAGGGGTACGTGGGCAGGGCTGGCTTGAAGAAGGCGTTGGCACCAGAGGGGGCTGGCTGGCATGACCCGTCTGCCAGGTGGAGCCAGGCAGCCCCAATGGGCTTGGTCCCTGGGCATTTTCCTCCTGGAGAAGCACCCAGAAGCCCTGGCGATGCCCCCATGGGCGGCCCCCCAAGCCTGGAGCAGAGGCTGACCCTCTGTTTCACCGCGGACAGACTGAGGCCTGGAGAGAGGATGGGCCCCGGGCCCCTCGGCCGATCGGCCCAAGCTCCCTCCACGCTGTCTGCAGGCCTGTCCTCGCCCCTGTGCCGTGTGCCCAGGCCTGGGGTCTGAGGACCCTGGGTGCACAGGGGCACCTGCAGCAGGTGCTGGCAGGAGGGGGTCCTCCTCGCTGCCAGGCTGCTGAGAACCTGGACACAGGAAGACCAACGTGAAAGGCACAGAGTCGTTAGTGGCACCGAACTTACAGCTTCCAAGCCGCTCCCTCCGCCCCACTCGGCCTCGCCCTGGATCCTGTGGGGTCTGCGGTGGAATCAGCGCCCCCGGGCGGAGGAGGGGACCAGGTCCAGAGAAAGGAAGCGATTTGCCCAGAGCTCCGAGGGCCTGGTGTGGCAGAGCCCTCAAAGCCTTGCACCCAGCTCCAAGTTCAAAGCCGCCCTCAGTGTCCGCACGTCGCACCTCCCGGCTTTTAGGCCGCGGCCAGGGCTGGGCCTCGGCCAGCATCCTCAGACCCTTTCCAGGCTTCAAATTTCTGAGGACCCCCCAGAGGCTCAGTGTATGAGGGTATATTTATCAATAGTCGCTGTGCTAGAAATTAAAGCTTTAAAACTTCAGCAATATTGTTATTAATCACTTAAAAATAATAAGTCCAGCCCACATTACCATAACAACATTTTAAATGGAAAAAAAAACACCCTGTATTTTCTAAAAACAGAAAATATGTAGTGAGAAGTTGGCATTCTTTTACATTTTCATAAATATCGTTAATGTCTGGCTTGATAGAAGATTCTGCATTTAATAATAATGGAGTATGATTGTTACGTGCTTCTGCATTGAATCTATTACAACAGTGCCCACGCCTGGAAATCGCCGCCGTACATTCACGAGAGAAAGAATCATAGAAGTGAGTAGCGTCTTAGTCCTTCCTCGTGTGCTTTGCAATTGCAGCTGGTGGTCCTCCCCGCTCCTCTGCTGGTTTGCAGTTAATTACAGGTGCTCCTTCCGGGGGTGGCTCCGTGCACTCAGGGGCCCTGTATTGCATGGTCACTGTCGGAAGACTCTGCTCTCAGCACAAGGACCTGCACACATTAGCGGAACCGAAAACGGAGCCAAGGCAGGAGGGGGGTGGGGCTGGGCGGAGGGGGGCACAGGGGCTGGGCTGAGTGGGGACACCAAGGAAGCCAGCCTGCAGACGGCAGGAGGAGCATCCAGCCCCGCCCGCTCACCACCTGAGCAGCCCCGCCCGCCCCTCCCGGGGGCTCCAGGCTGCCGGCGCAGGGACAAGCTGGGTCGCTGGGTCAGCCTCCCACATGGCTGTGGCCGCCTAGAGGGACAAAGAGGGTCTTTTCCATTCTGGTAGCCCCGCCGCCCGCCAGCGGGACCTGGCACCCAGCTGACGGTCAGAGGTAGGAGAAAGGAGGCTTTGACAGGGAGGAAACCTTAGTTCCCAAGCCCCCTTGCCAGAGCAGCTGGAGGGCAGCGCGGGAGAGGGGCGCGCAGGGCAGCTGGCCGGCGGCAGCGCCAGGGCGAAACTCTACACAGAGGGAGTCTGTTGGCAGCTCATTGAGGCCCCTGAAGATCAGCTGTGCCCCAGCGGGCAGGGTGCCTCCCTCTGCGAGAGGTGCTGTCTGAGGTCCTGCGGTAAAGCCAACTTGGGAGCGTGCGGCCCCTGGGAAGTGCGGCGATGCCCTCTGCCCAGCGATGCCCTCCGCTCGGCGATGCCCTCAGCCCGGTGATGCCCTCAGCCCGGTGATGCCCTCTGCCCGGCGATGCCCTCCGCCCGGCGATGCCCTCCGCCCGGCGATGCCCTCCGCTCGGCGATGCCCTCAGCCCGGCAATGCCCTCAGCCCGGCGATGCCCTCCGCCCGGCGATGCCCTCAGCCCGGCGATGCCCTCCGCCCGGCGATGCCCTCCGCTCAGCGATGCCCCTCAGCCCG
>NW_005871457.1:329942-353200 GCF_000147115.1 Myotis lucifugus | reverse complement strand
AGCCCCCCCTTTCCAAAACGCACATGGGAGTGCCAGCCTGGGATGAGGGGTCCCCCAGGGCAACTTGGCGGGGCGCAGCCCCAGGGCGGAAACTCTACACAGAAGGGAGTTTATTAGCAAACTCATTGAGGACCCCTAAAGATCAGCCGAGTGGGGCCCAGCGGGCCAGGGCCGCCTCTCTCTTGCAAGAGGTTCTTTTCAGGGGTTCCAGCGGAAAAAACCATCTGGGGATCTGGCGGACCCCTGAGAAATTGTGGCGATTCCCTCTTCCCCAGGGGTGGCCCTCAGCCCGGGGGATGCCCTACGCCCGGGGGATGCCCTCCAGCCCGGCGATACCCCTCCCCCCGGCGATGCCCTCCGCCCCGGCGATGCCCTACCCCCCGGCGATGCCCTCCAGCCCGGGCGATGCCCTCCGCCCGGCGATTCCCTCAGCCCGGCGATGCCTCCGCCCGGCGATGCCCTCAGCCCGGCGATGCCCTCCGCCTGGCGATGCCTCAGCCGCGATGCCCTCAGCCCAGCGATGCCCTCAGCCCAGCAATGCCCTCTGCCTGGCAATGCCCTCAGCCCAGCGAATCCCTCCGCCCGGTGATGCCCTCCACTCGGCGATGCCCTCTGCCCGGCGATGCCCTCTGCCCGGCAATGCCCTCCGCCCGGCCCTCTGCCCGGTGATGCCCTCAGGTGGCGCTGACCTAGCCTCTGCGGCCCACGGTGGAGCCCACGGGGTACTTGTAGCCGAGGCGGCTGGATGTTCGGGATTCTCGGCAAATCTGGACGGGCTGGGAGCAGCCACTGTGCCCTCTGAGTCCAGGGCACGTGGGAAGCAGGAGAGAGAGGCCGGCACACGAGGAACAGCAGAGACTGCAGAGCAGGCTCAGGCGCAGCCAAGGCGGGTCCTGTTTGCTCTAGATTTCTTCCAGAGGCAACCACAGGCCTTCAGAACGCTCTCCTCACCCTGGCCGGTGTGGCTCAGTGGGTAGAGCGTCAGCCTTCAGACTGAAGGGTCCCGGGTTCGATTCCGTCCAAGGGCACATGCCTGGGTGGCCAGCTTGATCCCCAGTGTGGGGCATGCAGGAGGCAGACGATCAATGATTCTCTCTCATCATTGATGTTTCCATCTCCTTCCCTCTCCCTTCCTCTCGGAAATCAATAAAAAAAAAAAAAAAAATATATATATATATATATATATATATATATATATATATATTTTTTTTTTTTTTTTAAAGACGCTTCTCTTCTGCCGTGTCCGGGCTTGTCCAGCGATGACTTCGTTCGCCCGTGTATCTCCAAGCAGCCTTACGCGTTGTCAGGGTTTGTAAACTTTCCATAGAAAGCGTTCGGTCAGAAGGAATCAGCTGGTGTCTGATTTAACCAGAAAAGCCACAGGAGCCTGTGATTGATGGTTAACAAGCATTTTTCTAGAAAAATCCAGGACATAGTAGGTGGGTGGAGGCCTCGGGCCAGGGATCCAGGTCTCTAGGTCCCCAACCCAGTCCGACTTTCCCAGGTGCTGCTGCCATGTTTGCATCAATGCGCCCCCAAGCTGCATCCCCAGCACCTCCCGTGAGCAGCCAAAATGTTCAGGCTGTGCCGGGAGGTGACACGGCAGAGGAGAGGAGAGGAGAGGAGGGGAGGGGAGGGGAGGGGAGGGGAGGGGAGGGGAGGGGAGGGGAGGGTAGGGGAGGTGAGTGGAGTTGAGGGGAGTGGAGGGAGGGAGGAGACGGGGCGGGGAAGAGGGAATGACTTGGCAGCGGGAGGGCATTGGCAGCGGGAAGGCATTGCACGGGCCCTGAGAAACACAGGCGTGCTTTAAAAGGCCATCATTCAGGCACGTTGGTCCGGCTGGTGGAACCGGCTGTGGAAGCTGTGTGCTCCTGGAAATGTAACAGAGCAATAGCCGTTTTAATGACACCCCTCCCAGACTGTGCCCCTCCCCCCTGGGTGCCGGGTGGCAAGGTGTGCCCTCAAACATGGGCACGGACCGTCCTTCTGAATTGGCTGCGAAGTTGCAACCCTGGGGGACTTCCCTTTTCCTTTTCCTCCACGGCTTTCGAGTGATGTCCCCGGGGGTGGGGACCCTGAGGGCCGGGGGGGGCACTTTATTCACATTCGCACACACACACAAACAACACACACACACACACACACACGGCCACAAGCCCCAGCAAAACAGTTCCCCCCAGAGCATGTGTCAAAGGGGAAGCCCCGCAGCTTCCCACATCCTCCCTTTCTGGTCCAGCCGGTGCCCCCCAGCGCATCAGCATCAGGGCCATGAGCTGGCGACTCCCTCGCCCCGCTGGGCTGGGGCTCACCCCCTGCCGTGGGCAGCAGCCCTGCCAATTAGGGGAGAGGGAAGCCGTCCTGGAGGCAGCAGCCTGCTTGGCTGCAGCAGGGGGCCTCCTAGCACAGAAGGTCCTGTCACTTGTTTGCCTGAAACGCTCCAGCGGCTCCGTCTTGCTCAGAGCCCAACTCCCCGCCAGGGTCCGCACGCTGCACAGCTGGCCCCGCTCGCTCGGCTCCAGCCTCTGCTCCGTGACTCCCCCCCCCCACCCCCCACCCCCGCACGGCCTCCTCAGGGCCTTTGCACGCGCTGCTCCTCCTGCCGCAGTGCCTCCCGCAGGCGTGCGCACCTGCCTGTGTGCTCAGAGGAGACACCCATCTGCCCTACAGAGCCAGCAACACCGCCCTGCCCCCCGACACCCCGCCTTACTTTCCCCGTAGCCCTTGTACTAGCTGACATATTATATTTGTTATTTGTCTATTGATTTCTTTTTCTTTAGTGTTTTTATTGATTTTTAGAGAGAGAGAGGAAGAGAGAGGGAGGGAGAGAGGGAAACATCATTGAGGAGAGAGAATCACTGGTCAGCTGCCTCCTGCATATCCCCCACTGGGGAGGTGCCCAGACCAGGAATCGAACCTGTGACCCCCTGGTTCCTGGGTTGACGCTCAGCCGCTGAGCCGCACCAGCAGGGCTGTCGATTGACTTCTTGCCCCTCCCTCAATGCACGGATCAACACTAACAATGAAAGAAGTGACCGGGTTTATTAGGCACCTGCTGTATGCCGGGCACAGTGACAGACGTGGTAGCCATGAGGGACTGAGGAGACAGCCCCCATCCCCCCCAGCACCCATTCCCGGGGGGGCAGAGGGGGTGGGGGGCCCACATGTTTCCCCGGCTCCGGCACCGAGACCCATGGCCGTGGACACGTCACGGCCCCCAGGGACAGTGTTCCTGCTGGAGGAGGAAGTGCGTGGAGCAGCAGGGCTCCGTGGGCCCTTCCCCCGCCCGCTGCGGCCACGAAAACGACAGCCACAGGAGAGCGGCTCTGCCTCGCGTGGCCCTCGTTTCGTGCTCCCATTAATTTCTGCCGTATTTTTATCCTCCTCCGATGCCCTCGATTGTTTCCTCATTTCATCCTCGTTCCATCGCGCCCGAGGACCAGGGACCTAATTTTAGCGAAGGTCACCGCTGCGCTCTGGGGCCGCCCCCCTTCTCGACACAGATGCTTCGGACAGTTTCTGCTCCTGCTGGGTGGCAGCCGGGCTCCGGGCGGGGCCACAGCGGGGCCTATACCTGACGAGGACGAGCTCAGCCGCCCCCGGGGAGTCCGGGCTGGTGGACGCTGGCCTGGGTGCATTTGGAAAGACCCAAAGCTGCAAGAGGCCCGACTGACCGGTCGCTGCTCAGCCTCCTGGCCGTCTCGGGGAAGCCAGGCCCAGAGAGGGGCGTTGCACGAGCAGGCCAGGACTCGGCTAAAACCCGTCCACGACCGGAGAGTCAGGTCCAGAAGAACGGAAGTGGGGCCACGCCCTGTGAGCGCACCCCAGCATCCACAGCAAACCAAACACCCCCCTTTAATCATCGGGAAACACAGCACCCACCTTCACTCTGCAGGCTGCGGCCGGCTCAGGGGCCGGGGCGTGGCCGTGACTCCATCGGCACAGGCCTGGGCCAACCTTCGCCGGTAAGGCTGCGTGTCACTGAGAATTTCCTGGAAACACGAGGTGGAGTCACCAGTGCCCTTGGTTGACCTGCTTCCCGAGATGCTTGTGTCCCAAAGGAGAGGCCACCTGAGTGGATGCAAAACACAGGGGGGTGTTAGGGGGCTGCCCAGGGGGAAGCCTTGAGGGCACTGGGTTCATCAAGTGGCCATTGGGCTGGAATGTGGACTTGCTCACCTACAATCTAGCCCCGCCCAGGCCCCTCGGTAAGCCCCACACGGGGCTGTCCTCGCCCTCCCCCAGCCCATCCAGGACCTTTCGTGCCCACAGCAGCCTCCTGGCCTGCAGACCCAGAGTCCCTGCCTCTCACTCCCTCTGTGCTGCCAGCGGCCTGATCCACAGCCGGGAGTGGCCATGTGTGCAAACAGTGGTTGGTCCCCAAGGCCAGGGCCCTGCAAGCCATCAGACTGGCCTTTTTTTCTTTTTCTTTTTAAATATATTTTTATTGATTTCAGAGAGGATGGGAGATGCGGAGGGAGAGAAACATGATGAGAGCGAATCATTGATCGGCTGCCTCCTGCACGCCCCCTACTGGGAATGGGGCCTGCAACCCGGGCCTGTGCCCTGACCGGGAATCGAACTATGGCCTCCTGGTTCATAGATCTACGTTCAACCACTGAGCCACACCAGCCGGGCCGGGCTGGGCTTTTCCTTGTTGGAGACATTGAAGAGGCAGGAGGCAGCCATCCCCCGGAAGCTCTCCAGGCCCAGGGGTCTTGGGGGCAGCACCCTCCTGGGCGTGGCCTGGAAGAGAGCGCCTGGGCCCCGCGGACGAGGGCAGGTGAAGGGCCAGCTTCCCAGGAAGGGCTGGCATCCAGCAGTCCCTCCGTGCGCCGCCAGGCTCTGCTCAGACACGGCTCATCCGCCCCGCGTCTGACCCGGGGCTGAGGGGCGGGGAGGGCCTGGCCCGGAACGCTTCTCTTCTGCTCCCTCCAGGCTCCCGACACCCGCTTCTCTTCTGCTCCCTATGTGTGTGTAGATGTATCTGTTCCTGTCAGTGGATACAGTGGGGGGTGCTCCGGGGTAGCCCAGAGGAAGATGGGCTCCGAGGGGGCCGCGGCCGGGAGCTCCAGCTGGTGCCAGGGCAGCTCCTCAGCAGGGAGGGGGCCCCACACCTCTCTCCAGGCTCCCGGCACCCCCTCCTCTCAGCCCTGCTCCTCCCCGGGGAGGTGCTGACCCAGCTGCCATGTGCCTCTGAGTCCCTTCTTCCTGCAAAACCTCTGCTCAGCCCTCTACTCCCTGACCCAGATGTTTTCATGTGTGTGTGTGCGTGGGTGAATGTGTGTGCACATGAGTGGTGTGTATGTGCATGTGTGTATGTGTGTGCATGCGTGTAGATGTATGTACATGTGTGCACATGGGTGAATGTGTGTAGATGGGTCCACGTGCATGTGCATGTATGTAGATGTGTTGCATTGGGATGTGTTTGTATGTGTATATACATGAATGAACACATGTGTATGTGTGTAGATGTGTGTGCATGTTGTATACATGGGCAAACACATGTGCATGGGTGAGTATACGTGCATGGGTACGTTGTGTGCATGTGTGTAGGTGGGTGCATATGCATGTGTGTAGGTGGATGTGCATGTGTGTAGATGTGTGTGCATGAGTGAGTGTGAGTACATGTGTGTAGATGTGTGTGCATGGGTGAGTATGGGTGCGTATGTGTAGATGGGTGTGCATGGGTGAATGTGTGAGTGCATGTGTGTAGATGTGGGTGCTACGCATGTGTGATAGCTATAGCTGCCCTCCCAGCGCCCAGCCGGGCACCCTGGCTGCACACACAGGCTGATGGATGTCCCGGGAGGTGAGGTGCCAGCTTGGACACGAGGATGCTCAGGCTCAGGGCCTGCTGCCCCCGCCCCCGCACTTCCTGCAGGCCCCCCAGCTCCGTGTCCAGGCACAAAGTGCCTCCCCCCACCCCCCCACCAGCACCCTGAGCCTGCCCACTGCGTCTCCCCTCTGCGCTGGGGCCCCTCGCTCCCCCCGCAGGGGCAGGGCCACAGCAGGTGAAGGACACAGGGGGCTCTGAATGCTTCCTCCTGGGGCGGCCCCTTCAGAGGGTCAGTGTGAACCCGGCCCCCAGGGACCCTCCCAGGGACACCCACCGCGTGGGGAGGACGCGGTGGACAACTCTGCCTGTGACCGCGCTTCCCTGTGTGGCCTCCCCCAGCACCCGGCCCTCCCGCAGCTCAGCGGCCTCCTCGCTCCGGCCTGTGGAGCCTGTGGGAGCTCTGGGCCGCTATTTTTCCTTCCACTTGAGAGAGAATCAAGTGGGTGTGGAATGCAGCCTGAGCACCTTGGGGTGGGGGGACGCTTGGAGGAAGCACACCCCCCACCAGTGAGCCGGCCTCGAAGGGGCCCTGCCCTGGGGTCACCGGAGACACAGAGCTGGGCTGTGGAGGGGGGCCTCAGGAGACTTTATGGGAACTGACCACCGAGTACAGCTCATTCAGGGACCAAAATGTCTCATCGGGTGGCTCTGCTGTCCAGCAAATTACACCCCCTCCCCGCCAGTCCCCCCAGGCCTGTAGAAAGACCTGGCCCGAGGCCTGGGGGCAGTGTCACTGAGCCACCCCGTCCCTCCGCATCCTCCAGGCCTTGCTTCCTCTGCAAGGCGGGAGGGGGCGGGGCTGGCACGGCGCCCCCACGGAAGCCAGACACTCAGGCCTCTCGGGACCCAGGACGGACGAGGGAGCCGTAGGAAAACCAACACCACAGTGCAGCCACGGTGGGAGGGGCCGGGGCCAGGGCGGCACAGACCAGGCGCGGTGCCATCAATGACGCAGCCACGGTGGGAGGGGCAGGGGGCTGGGGCGGCACAGACCAGGCGCGGTGCCATCACTGACGCAGCCGCGGACGCTCATGAGAAATGGGGGGGCCCGTTCGAGGTGGTGCAGCTTCTGGGTGTCCCTGCCACCGATTCTGGGAGACGCTGTGGAGTCCCCACCACCTAGGCCTCAGTCCCCCCTGAGCCCAGGGAGGGAGTGGAACGGAGACCTCAACCCTCTGTGATGCCACAGGGGTCCCCGAGTCTGCGCTCCTGCAGGGGCCGGAGGAGAGCTCTCGGCCAGGCCCTCAGGACACCCCACCTCCTGCAGCCTCAGGCGCAGGCCAGGAGCAGCAGTGAAGGGGGAGGGTGGCCGCGCTTGTCACCCCGCCCGCCATCCAGGGGGACAGTGCTGCTGCTCAGAAGCTGCTCGAAGGAACAGTCTTCCTTCTACGGACTGACCGACCGGCCTCCTGTCCCTCCAGACCCTGCAGCTGTGGGAGCGGAGCCACGGGGCCCCGGGGACCATCTCACGGCTCCCTGCCCTTCCTCGGGGCCCGGAGGAGGGGGCGGCCCAGGTCAGTGTCGCCGTGTCTGAGAGTCAAGTCAGAGGGCTGGTTTCCTCCATCGCTAGGTTCCCAGGGCCCCTCCACAGGCCCTGAGCCAGGTCAGCCCTGGAGGAGCCCGGCCCGGGGCGGGCAGCGGCTGGCTCTGCGCACGCGGAGGAGGAACACGCAGAACAGCGCCAAGGTCAGGCCGGCGCAGGGCGGGGGAGGGTCTGCCCAGCTCTGCCCAGCTCTGCCCAGCACCAGCTGGGTGGCCTTGGGCAAGGGGACACTCCTGCCTGAGAAATGGGAGGACAGCCAACGCTGCCCGCCAGGTCAGAGGCGACGGCAGCCCCGCCCAGGGCCACACATGTAGCGCGCAGCGGGCACCTTTTTGTCCCCGGGGTGGGGGGGTGTGTAGGGGGTGTACACAGAGCTCAGGAGGCGGCGAGCTGCCCCACACGTTCCCTCTGGCCGGCTCTCCCTCAAGCAGGTGCAAGGGCAGGAGTTCGGGTGGTCACGGGGCTGCTGTGGACGGTGGGGGCAGCTGAGGAGGTGGGATGGCGCGTTATCCCCAGGCAGCTGCTGCCGAGCATCCCAGCTCCCCCGCTGAGGCGCCCGGGGGCAGGGGCGGCCTGGGGAAGGCCCAGGACAGCGGCTGGGTGTTTCCACAGATCTGCGCACAGCGCCAACAGGAACAGGACCCTCCGGTCCACCCCATCACCACGGCCACCGCCACCGCCACCGGCCACAGAAGAGAGAGGTGAAGGGACCGACCTGCTCTTCCCTCCAGCGCGGCCCCAGCACCCAGGCCCCAGCGCCGGCCCCGCCTCTCCCTCTGCTGGCAGAATCGAATCGTCTCCAATCAAATGGTTCCGCTGCACAGGCCCCGGCTGCTGGCAACATTATCTGCCAAGAGAATTGTCTCCGTATTTGGGGAATAAAACTAGAAAGCACTTGATTTGATCAATGGCCCCACCGGAGGCATTTTCAGACACGCATGCAGCCGCAGCCCAACAACAAACATGTCAAAGACAGAAGAAAGCAGGCGTCACGCTGCCTGTGAGTCATGGCTCTGTGCTTCTCAGGACGCGCCTGGGGGTCCATCCCGGAGCCACGCGTGACTCCCGCACCACGCGGCCCTTCCCTGAGCTCAGCCAGGACCACGTGTGCACACAGGCCCCATCGCACGGCGGCGGGACCACCTCCCTCAACAGACAGCGTCCCGGGCGCCATAACACCCCAGCAGGCTCCCGTCCCCTCCCCCCAGGGCGTCCTGGATCTAGAACACCCGTCTGGTGGCCCATGGGTGCGACGGGACCGTAGTTAGTGGACGAGGCTGGAAAGGAGGGAGGGAGGGGCGCCTGCTGATGTCTGGCTGCCCTGATCGGGCCGCTGGACGTCTGCTTTCGGGTGAAGATGGGTCCCCAGCGGTGAGGGACGGGGGCAGGTCAGGACCAGTGGGGCCATCTGCGGAGGGGCCCGTGGTGGACCCCGGGGGCCACAGGGGGAGCAGGTGGCCGGAGCTGCAGGGGGCCCGGGAGGATGGAGAGGGGAGGGTGGTGGGCAGGGACATGCCGTCAGGCTCTGCAAAGACCAGACTGAGCAGAACCCACCTGAGGCAAAGGGCAGGGTGGCTCCTCCCCCCACCCCCATTCTGTGTGCTGGGCTCTGGTCCCCCTTTAAGCCGAACCCCTTCAAGTCAGCTGGGCTGTAGAAGAAGCCATCGGCACTCCTTTCGGACCATGTAACTCAGAATCCTAGCTGGGGCTTTAGGGAGTGAAAGCGGGTCTCATCCTAGGACGTGGACGTGGACGGCCGAGACGCAGATGGCTTGCCCGCCGCCGTTCCAGGACCTGGGCTACGCGGCCCGCACTGACGGCTGTGCCCAGAGCACTCGCCTGACCCCCACGCTCAGCCTCCCGTGTGTGAAACGCCTCCGATCGGATATAACTCGGGGGGTGTCCAGGGCAAGAGGACAGGCCTCACTTTGTAAACTTCAGGCACTTCCCGGCGTCACAAGTCACTGCCGTGTCCTGCGGCCGCGTGATGGGGAGGACGGAGAGCCGTGATGGGGACTTCCCACCCTTTCCTCTCGGAGACCGTGAGCGAGCGAGGAGCCCCTCGGAAGCGTCTGCTGGTGGCCCGGAGCAGGGGCGCTCCGTCTGCCTCGTGTTCCCCGAGAAGCCGGGTCGCACCCTCACCTCCCGGGACAGCCCCTCAGTCCTGCTGGCGCCTGGCATGGGACCTCCAGCCGCAGGTCAGAGGCTGGCCCACCATCCCGTCCCGCAGCCAGAACCCGGCCGCCTAGCACCGCCGCTGCGGGGCCTGGCCCCCACCCGCTCCCCGGACCCCGGAACCAGCGAGCCTTCCTGCACGGCCCTGGCCCAGCCATCGTCCCACGGACGCTCGCCCAGGAGGAGTGTCTGGCGCACACACAGGAAAGGCCTGAGGCCTCAGAGCTGAGTCCCTCGCTCCAGGGCCGAGTCTCCACGGACCCCACCGCCCGGGCGTGCGTCCCGCCAGCCGTTCCCAGGAAAGCAGGCGGGGTCTGGCCTTCCTGCCCGCGGACAGGAAGCAGCGGGGGACGCCCACACGGAGTGGTGTTTCCTGAGAGTTTGATAGCGAAGCCTGCAGGCCTGTGAGCCTGACGATCCTGCCTCCCCGTGACCTCAGTGACCTGGCTCCGCCTGGCAGGCTGGATGCGCCCTCCCCCCCAGCACAGCTTCGGCCTTGACCCTCCTGCAGTCAGACCCCTCCCACCCCATCTCTGCTCTGCCACATGGCTATTGAGCTCAGCTTCATTCGTGGTGGGTCCCTCGCTTGCCAGGGCGGGTTCCAGCCCAGATAGAAGCTTCCATTCCGACTCTCCCTTTCCTGCTCGGGATCTGGCTGAAGGCCCAGCTTCTCCTCGGCCCCCAGGGGGGGGGGGGGGACACCCTGTGCACACACTCAGCCTCCTTGCCCTGGCCCACTTCCCCACATAGCTCGTCACCTATCATGTGCTCATTCAGTCTCTGTCCCCCACAGTGTGAGCTCCGCAGGGCAGGGAGGCGGCCTGGGACTCTGTAGGAACCCCCAGACACTCACTGGAGGCCTCTGCAGAGCTCTGGCCATGACACCCCATCAGCACCCCAAGGCTCGCAGGCCCGAGGTCCCTTGGCCTCGTAAGCGCTTGACTCCCACCCCCCCACTGTGAGCTGTGCCTTCCGAACACACCTTGACCTTGAAGCTCCCACTGCCCTTTGCCCTTGAGCTCCCGGGGCTGAGTATGGCCACGTGTGTCTCATGCCACTGTGTGCAAAGCACCCTCCGTGGGCCTCCCGCGAGGACCGGGGGTGACCCTTCTGCATAGACGAAACCTCTGGGCTCCAGAGGCCCCGGCTCCGCCCCGGCTCCCGAGTCCTGCGCCCTCACAGCTCTGGGGCCGCACCACCCGAGGCAGCCCGGGGGCACTGGCGTGTCCCCATTCGCAAAAAGTGCTTCCTCGGCGTGAGCCCAGCCGGCCTCCCTGTGCCCGTCCGCCCCCAGGACCACGGCGCACACCCCGGCGGCTCCTGCGAGCATCCCCTCTCGGCCTAACGTTCCCGGTCCCGCCAGCTGGTTCCCCGTGACCCGGCCGACCCTCTGGCCAGCCCGAGGGGCAGGAAGGAGGGCGTTTCGGGTCCGGGTTTTAGGAGGAGGTCAAGGCCTCATGGCAACCGGGGCAGAGCCTCACTCTGCAGCCACATGTGTGATGCTCCGCACGCCAGCACCCACCGCACCCCAAGGTCGGGGGGAAGGAGGCAGGAATGAGGGTCGGCCCTGATGTGCGTGTGGGTGCAGCTCTGCTGGGGACAAACTAGGAGAACGATGGCCTGTCGGGGGCCGGGCCTCAGTTTCCCCCCAAGGCCTCCCGCCCGGTCAGGTCATTTCCAGAGGAAGACGGAGCCGGCCCCACTCAGGCCTTGGGGGCTCTGCCCGTGAGAGGGGTGGAAGCACCCCAGTGGTGGGCTCCTGGTTGCCCCCCAGCTCCCCACTGAGCCCCCATCCCCTCTTCCTGTTCCTACTTCCCCTCGGCGCCTGGAGTCACAGCCTGGGGCCCCTTGGGGAGCCCGGGACAGGGACCCCGGAGCCCACAGCTCAGAGGCTGCGCCGTGTGGACTCAGGCCCAGCCCGGCTGCCCGCTTCTGGGGTCCTAGGCCCCTCCCCCTTTCTGGATGCACCTGACTCCAGCCTAAGCAGCCGGCAGGGGCAAAGCTGGAGGGGCCTTTCCGGCTCCCCCTAAACACGCGTCCACACCCCAGGGCAGAGGCCATGCGGGGCAGGACCCGCCCCAGGCCACAGGCGGGTTCAGAACAACCGTGTTTGTGTTTCCCAGGAAGGCTGGCCGCCTCCCCGCCTCCCGGAGGCAGTCCCCGGCCTCTCCACGGACCAGGAGATAAGCGCCAGCTGGTCCTGGGTAAACACCGCGTGACCCCCGTGAGGTCTGTGCACCAGCAGCTTCCTCAGGGGAGGAGGGGCCCCGGCCTGCCCCCCACGCAGACCCCAGCCCAGCTCTGGGCAGCGGCCCTCCCCCAGGCTCCTGGGAGTGACTGTCTCTGAGAAGGGGGGTCCAGTCTTGGTTCTCACCTTGGCTGTGCGTTAAAGCCACTGGGAATTACAAGCACAGCCCCAGCCCGGCCGGTGTGGCTCCGGGTGGAGCTTCGTGCACCCAGGCACCAAGGGGTCACATGTCCGATTCCGGTCAAGGGCACACGCCCGGGTTGCGGGCTCGATCCCCAGTAGGGGGCGTGCAGGGGGCAGCCGATCCATGTTCCTCTCTCATCATTAATGTTTCCATCTCTCCCCTCCCTTCCTCTCTCTCTCTCAAAACATTTTTTTAAAAAGTACCGGCCCCAGGCCCAGGGCACTGACTTGAAAGACCCCGTGGCCCCAATGCGAGCCAGGCTGACCCCCACGGAGCCCAGTAAGGACGCCCCAGGTTACAGGAGCCCCGTCACCGCACCGGAGCCAGGCGGCCAGTGGGTAGCGTGTTCCCCGGTCGGTGGGTGAACACGCCCTCCGAACCGCTGCACGTGAACAACCAGCCACAGAATCCGCAGGTCCCCGCGGGCTCCATCACCCGGAGGGCTCGGCGGGGATGGCTCCGGGTTGGCCTGGGCGCACCAGCAGGGAGGCTCACACCCACAAGGAGTCATAAGCACAACTCCTGCAGTGGAGACGGAGTGGACGCCCTCCGGGGGTGGAAGGGTTACCGCCGCAGCGAGCTCCGTCAGACTAACAGAACGAGCGCGGAGGGGAGGCCACACGTGACACACGTGGCCATCCGGGCCGCTTCACCAGGCAGCTGCCGCGTCACGCTCCCCCCGAACCACCCGTCCCGGGGAACCGGCAGGTCCCTGGGGGAAGCGGTCCAACGAGAGGGGGAGATGGGCGCTGGGCAGTGAAGTGGGGGTGACGCAGGGGAGGCGCTTGCCTGTCAGTCCAGCCTGGGCTGGCTCCTTCCGGGGGAGCACAGGTTCCCTCCGAAGGAAACGCAGCCGTCACGTGGCGCCGGGTCCATCCGGGGCCAGAGGCGAGGCCCGGGAGCTTCCTCCCCACCCAGCCGGTGTCCAGCCCAGGCTGCCTCCCGCACACGCCCGCCGAGGCCCGGCCCGGCCACCAGACCGAGGCCGCAGACGCACAAGGAAGTCTAGGACCCCAGGCAGCTGCTGGGCAGCGGGGACAGACGCTGGGAGACTGGCATGGAGCTGTGTGAAGGTCACACCGTCCGCGGGGAGTGGAACTGGTGGCACAGGCCAGATGTGTGGCTGCAGCGGGCTCTCTCCGGCACGCCCGGCTCCCCAGGCGTCCCCGGCTCCCCAGGCGTCCCCGGCTCGAGCAGAGCAGGCTCACTGGCCCCTGGTCCCAGCTGCACGGACACCCCCTGGAGGGACTCTGTTTGCCTGCGAACAGGTCGCCATTCTGCCATTTGCCGGCTGACGGGGGACCGGCCTGCACAGGCCTGGGAGAGCCCGGAACGCCCCTCTCATCTGCATGTCTCCCCCTCGCAGGGCCCCTGGCGGGCAGTCCTCCCACCGGAGTCCAGCTTCAAAGAGGGGTGAGTGGAGAGGTGGGGGGCCCCCACCGGAGGCAGGGGCGTGATTCACCCGCCACCCCCCAGCGCGAGCCGTCATCAATAATGGATCAAATCCGGACGCGGTGATTCAGGGAGTCAAATATAGCAGGCCACTCAGCATCGGCGACAAAATGAGATGAAAGGGTTCACGCTTCGAATGAAGAGGCAGACAAAATGGAGGAGAGAGAGAGAGAAGGAGAGAGAGAGAGAGAATGAGAGAGAGAGAGAGAGAGAGAGAGAGAGAGAAGGAGAGAGAGAGTGTGAGCCAGGGCACGCCTGGAGGCGCACTAACTGAAGACTCGAGTCTCCCAGCCCCGCGAGGCGACCACCCAGGCTGCTGGGACACAGGCAGCAGACAGGTCTGCACCCAGGATGCTGGGAAGAGGGAGCCGAGGGCGGGCGCGTTGCGGACCGGCAATAGCACGGCCCTCTCCTTGCAGGGACGTAAATAATTCAATGTCTTCTCAGGAAAGCGGTTTAAATGTCGTTCTAGAGAAAGTAAACAGGTTCATCCAAACTCGCCAACACACCAACACGAAGCTCCCCAAAGCAGCCTTCCGGCCACGCCCTGGGGAGCCTCGGTTGCTGTGGCCTCCCTGTCGCAACTTGGCTCTAAGCGCAGTGAAAGCAAAGGAAGTGCCCCCCAAGTCCTCTGAGCAAAACCCCGCAGCGCAGCCACGTGCCTGGGGGTCTGCGAGCACAGCCTCCCCCGTCGCCTGGCCATCACCACGCTGTCGCCGTCACTGTCGTAGTTGCTGCAGCGTGTGACCCAGTCTTCGAACCTGGTGGTGAAGTTCTCTAGTTCTCTATTTCGTTTTCCCTCCTTTCGCCTGCTTTTTCTTGGCCCCTTGCATTTCCATATAAATTTTAGAATCGACTTGTTTTTACACACACGCGCACGCACATGCACACACGCACACATACATGCACATGCACACGCACACCCTCCCCACCACCGCCTCCTAGATCTGCTCACACTGCATTGTGAACGCCTGTCCGTCACCAGCTGCTGCAGACAAGGGGAGCCGCCCGGATGCAGGCTGGGGGTGCAGTGGGAGCAGGGGTGCTATGCAGAGGTAGGGAAGCCGTCAGCACCCTGAGGTGGGGCGCAGAGGTGGCCCGCTGCTGCACCCAGCACCACTGCTGCCCCCGAGCTGCCACCCAGAGCACAGTGCTTATATCCTTGCCACTGGGAGGGTGAATTGTGTCAGCATATGTGGGAAAACGCCTATTGTCTTCACTAGCAGAGAGGTATGGACAGAGAACCCGGAAGGCTGGTGACCCTTGAAGCCCTAGCAAAGGTCAGAGCTGTGCACCCAGTTAGTCCAGACAATGGTAGCTGGAGCCACTTCCCCACCGGATAGTCATGTAAATCCTTATTGATAAGATAGTCTGTGTTACTGGAACTTGCCTGCCTAAGGGCTATGGGTGGATCCCAAACCAATAAAAGGTCGTGCGGCCTGAGCACCAGGGGAAGTCCTTCCTCTTGAGTTGGACTTACCCGCCTGGCCCCCCAATATTTCCAAATTATCTCTTGTCTCTTCTCTTTCATTTGTGTGCAGCTCCTCTTCCAGATCCTGAACCCTGCACCACGCGGGATGTGGAGGGAAACATTTACCACAACCATAGGATTAGCGTGCTAAAATCCTTGCTCAGCCAGTGTGGCTCAGGGGTTGAGCATTGACCTATGAACCAGGAGGTCATGGTTCAATTCCCGGTCAAGACACATGCCTGGGTTGTGGGCTTGATCCCCAGTGGGCAGCATGCAGGAGGCAGCTGATCAATGATCTCTCTCACCATTGATGTTTCTTTTTAAATCCTCACCCGAGGATATTTTTTCATTGATTTTTAGAGAGAGTGGAGGAGAGAGGGAAAGAGAGAGAAACATTGATGTGAGAGAAACACATCGATTGGTTGCCTCCTGCACGCCCCTGACCCAAGCCAGGGAGGAGCCTGCAACTGAAGTACATGCCCTTGCTGGAATCGAACCCAGGACCCTTCAGTCTGCAGGCCGACGCTCTATCCATTGAGCCAAACCGGCCAGAGCATCATCGATGTTTCTATCTCCCTCTCCCTCTCCCTTCCTTTCTAAAATCCATTTTCTTTCAATGATAATAAATGTACCTCCTGACTCTAGGGCCATGCACAGCAGAATCTCATCTGACTGGTTCAATTCCATGTCCTCAGAGCCCATAGGGGGCCTGGCACCTATAACAGGTGCTGGATACACATTTGCTGAATGAAGAAATATTGTGACTTCCCCGTACATGAAGCAGAGCCGGTCCGCCCGGGCACGGACTGAAGCACAAAGCCAGCTCTGAGCAGGCTGGGCCTGGGGTGGCTGCCCAGAGCTTCCCAGCCCAACATCGCCCGAGACGGCACACGGAGGAAGAGCCGCTGGCCGGGGTGAGCCGAGTGCGAGGGGCCGCGGGACATGGCGGGACATCCCACAGGCCGTTGGCTAGGAGGCTCTGCAGCTCAGGGGAGACTGTCACACGCAAACCCATGGAAAGATTTTTGTTCACCAAAGTGAAATATCACAGCAGCTCACGCAACCAAGCCTGAATCATTAGCCCTTCACACGGCTTAGGGTAACAAATACTCGTGCGGCACCGGCTCTCCGCGGCAGAGTCCCCCTCCCGAGAGGTTCCGAGGTCCTTATGAGAAGAATCGGGCTTTGTCACAAGTGACGCGTGTGGAGGAAGCAGGTCCTGTGAGCCTGCTCAGCTTGCGGGACGACCCTCAGCGCCGCGTCCGCACCTGCCCACACACACGTCCTCCAGGACTGACTCGGAATCGAGGCCTTCATGATTTCATGGCTCGGAATCGTCTACTCCCGCCCCCTGGGTCCCGCCTGGGTCCCACTAGAGTAATTCTCAGGCTGGGAGAGCCCCCCTTGATCCTGACATAACGGTTGGCTGAGCTGGACACAACCGTGTCCAGAACCAGAACCAGGAGGGAGAGGGAGAACAGGGGCATTTCCCATGTGATTCTGTTGGGATCAAGCAGGAAAATCCTTTCTTTTTTTTTAATAGGTATAATTTTTTAATGTTTTTATTGATTTAAGAGAAGAGTGGAGAGTGAGAGAGATAGAAACATCAATGATGAGAATCATTGATTGACTGCCTCCTGCACAACCCCCCACTGGGGATCGAGCCCACAGCCGGGCACGTGCCCTTGATGGAATCGAACCCAGGGCCCTTCAGTCCACTGCGCCAAACTGGCTGGGGCAGGAGAAGCCGTTCCTAGCACCTCCCTCAGAGGTTCCCTCTAATATCTCATTGGCCAGACCAGGTTACCTACTTATCACTAAGCCCGTGGTCGGCAAACTGCGGCTCACGAGCCACATGCGGCTCTTTGGCCCCTTGGTGTGGCTCTTCCTAAGCCTTAGGAGTACCCTACTTAAGTTAATAGCAATGTACCTACCTATGTAGTTTAAGTTTAAAAAATTGGGCTCTCAAAAGAAATTTCAATCGTCGTACTGTTGATATTTGGCTCTGTTGACTAATGAGTTTGCCGACCACTGCACTAAGCCAATCACCTGGCCCTGGATGCCATGAGGGCCTTCGACCATCAGCTCACCCCCAGGACCTGGGCAACATCGGGGAGAAAACGACAGCTGGGGCCAATGTGTCCACCTTCCTGGCCCCCACCCTCTGCGTGACCCTGCTCCTCCCTCCCCTCCATGTCTGCGGGAGGATGTCCGTCTCGGGCATCACGCACACCGTTTGCTCTACCGTGCCCACCCTCACCCACACGCGGCCGACCCAGCTGGGAGGAGCCCCGCTCTGCTCCACAGGGAACAAGCGGAGGCTCAGACTGGACGGGGGCGCGGCCCCAAGGCCCCAGGAGTCGGGCCCCTCGGGACACGTCTACGCCCGTAGCACACACTTTCTCCGGACCGATTCGGAGCCTGGCCCGGGGCGTCCATCAGGGAGCGGCAGCCTCCTCCCGGCTCCCTGAGTTGCAGCCCTGTTATTTGCCACCAGACATCTCTCGCTTTCCCTCTCAGGGCTGACTCATCAGACGAAATGAGGCATTTTGGAGTAAATGATGATGGAACTGAATTATTCAAACTCCTCCAGATCCTGAAACGACTTTAATGTGTTTATGTTTTGCATTAAGCGCCGAGATGGGCTTGAGGGCTCGCAGATTTATCTTACTTTGTGAGCTGCCTCTCAGTTTCACACTCCAGCCAGGACCAGCCGGGAGAGAAATGTCTGGCCCTCGCTGGTTTGGCTCGGTGGGTAGAGGGTCGGCCTGCGGATGGAAGGGGCCAGAGTTTGATTCCGGTCAAGGGCATGTGCCTCGGTTGCAGGCATGGCCCCGGTCGGGATGCATTCAGGAGGCACTCAGTCGATGTGTGTCTCTCTCTGTCCCTCCCCCTCCCTTCCACTGTCTCTAAAAGATCAATGGGAAAATGTCCTCTGCTGAGGATTCACGAAAAACAGAAAACACACTAGCGCGCGCCCCGCTAACTCCCCGCGCCCGCCTTCCTGCTCTATCGCATGTGACCGTCGGTGTCGTTGCCGCAATCTCACGTTTGCTCTGCTGGAGCCCAGCCCCGTCCGTGGGGCGGGAGGGCTGCTTTGGGACCGTCTGGCTTTGCTGAGAAGTCCGGAGCCTCGGCCTGTTGTGGCGGCGGCAGAACGGCCCGGTTAGGGCGTGCGCCTTGTGAAACCCGGACCTGGGCTGCGAAGCAGAAGGCATCGGAGGCCCGTGGTGTCGTGACTCACAAGTGCCCACACGGTCCCCTGGCACACAGTAGGCCCTCACGCAGTGCCCACACGGTCCCCTGGCACACAGTAGGCCCTCACGCAGTGCCCACACGGTCCCCTGGCACACAGTAGGCCCTCACGCAGTGCCCACACGGTCCCCTGGCACACAGTAGGCCCTCACGCAGTGCCACTGGCCGGGAGGATGGTCTCGGCGCTGTGTCCTGAGCGGAAGCTCCGAGGCAGGAGGAGCACGAACGTCCCAGCCCCTCCCTCCGTCTGCACCTGCATCTCCAGCCAGGGCTCCCCCCCTGCCAAGCCCAGGGGTGATGGGGCAGGTGGGCCACTGGCAAGTCCATAGAGACCGGCCCTGGGACCCAGACTGAGCAGAGGAGAGCGGGAAAGGGACAGGGGAGCTGGCAAAACGCCCTGAGTTGGCCACTGAGTCCTCTGGCTGGTCAGCTAAGCTCTAGGGACTCTGTGCAGCCCCGAGTCTCGGGCTGTCAGAGCAGAGGGGGGCCTGGGGAGGGCCATGTGGGGGACAGCAGAGCAGAGGGGCGGGGGACAGAGGCCGAGGGTCTTCCCGCCTCACCCCGGAGGAGGACACAGCCTATCCCTGGGAGGGGCCGTTGAGTTGGACGCTGAGTCATGGAGACGGCCCGGAGCCGTGAACTTGGGTTTTCAAGGTCCGAATGCACCAGCTCTGGGCACTTGCTGCTCCCACGGGACTGGCCCCAGACAGGCACCGTCACCCCCAGGCTTCCTCTCTGGGTGGGGAAATGGGTTTGTCTCCCTGTATCATCCCTGAGCCTTAGCACAGCCCCACTTAACGGGTCTGCTACCAGGTTCACGGGCAAGAGCTGTGCCTGTGCCCATGTGCAGACTGCAGGCAGCTGTGTGTGTGCCGTGTGCAGGCAGCTGTGTGTGTGCCGCGTGCAGACTGCAGGCAGCTGTGTGTGTGCCGTGTGCAGGCAGCTGTGCGTGTGCCGTGTGCAGACTGCAGGCAGCTGTGTGTGTGCCGTGTGCAGGCAGCTGTGCGTGTGCCGTGTGCAGACTGCAGGCAGCTGTGTGTGTGCCGTGTGCAGACTGCAGGCAGCTGTGCGTGTGCCGTGTGCAGGCAGCTGTGTGTGTGCCGTGTGCAGGCAGCTGTGTGTGTGCCGTGTGCAGGCAGCTGTGTGTGTGCCGCGTGCAGACTGCAGGCAGCTGTGTGTGTGCCGTGTGCAGGCAGCTGTGCGTGTGCCGTGTGCAGGCTGCAGGCAGCTGTGCGTGTGCCGTGTGCAGGCTGCAGGCAGCTGTGCGTGTGCCATGTGCAGGCTGCAGGCAGCTGTGCGTGTGCCGTGTGCAGACTGCAGGCCGCAGCCCTGACCAAGGCTGCAGGGCAATGCCCTCTGTGCCTGTTTCCCTGGGGAACGGCCTCCCCACCTCGGCTCGAATCCCGAGCTGCAGCTCCCCTCCCCCCTCCCTCTTTGGGTGAGTGGGAGCTGGCCGGGACCCCTGCTCCCTCCATATCTCAGCTCGGGCTGCCAAACACACAGTCACCTGCCATTTCTGGTGAGAGCTATCTTCCTCGCTTGTAGGTGGCAGCCCTCTCGCTGTGTCCGTTCTCACTCGCCCATCCCCATTTTATTTTTTTAAATTGATTTCAGAGAGGAAGGGAGAGAGAGATAGAAACATCAACGATGAGAGAGAATCATGGATCGGCCGCCTCCTGCACACCCCCTACTGGGAATTGAGCCCGAAACCTGGGCACGTGCCCTGACCAGGAATCGAACCCTGACCTCCTGGTTCATAGGTCGATGCTCAACCACTGAGCTACACCAGCCAGGCCCATCCCCACTGTAGACAGATCCCAGCTTCGAGAGTTGACCTGACTTGGCTGGGATCCCACAGACACGCAGGAGGCCAAAGACCCGCCTTTCCCATTGTCCTGCTGACCATCAGTGTGTCCTGGGACCCACGGGGCCAGCCCCAGGCTGTGGAGCACCCGCATCTCCCAGACACAGCTGCCCACGCAGAGAGCAGAGGCGGGTCCCCGCGCAGAGGCCTCCTGCTACCTTCCCAGAACTGGGATGGGAGGGCTCTCTAACCGCCTCCTCCCCAGCTCCCCCGACGACCTGAGATCCCGGCCGGGCGGAAGGAAGGGGGATCTGGCTGGGGCTGCGGGTCGAGAAGCTGCTGGCCTACAGAGAAGCTGCAGTCCCACAGACAAAGCCGCGAGTGCAGGTTTCCATGACAACCTGGCTGCAGTTGCCGCAATTATAATTAACTTCAGAGCTGACCCTTCTCGGGGACCCTTCTGGTGGGAGGGAGGAGGCAGCGCTTGCAGCCGGGGAACCGAGGGGGGTTGATTGTCTGAGCCTCTCTCTCCTTCTCCCTTCCTCTCTCTCTAAAAATCAATTTAAAAAATCTTTAAAAAAGAAAAAATGAAGACCCCCTGGAGGGATCCTGGTGGTGTGGGAATGGCCCAGTGTCTTGACTTTGGTGGTGGAGCCACCAACCCACACAGGTGACACAGAGCATGAACACACACACACACACACACACACTCACACACACACTCACACACACACACACATACACTCATACACACACACTGACACCACGTTGCTCTAGCGTTTTGCAAGATGTTCCCATTGGGGGGGCACTGGAGCACTCTGGCTTATTTCTCACAACTGCATCAGAACCTGCAATTACCTGAGGAATACCTCATTAACTGCTTCACCACTAAACGCAATGACGGGAAGGGAGAGAGAGGGCGTAAACCCTCTCCTCTGTTTTCAGCTCACAGCCCCAGAGCACAGATGGGACCAGAGCGGTCTCATGGGTCCTGGTACAGTGGAGGGAATGTTCACAGGGGCAGCGCTCTTGATGCTGCCAGTGGAGAAAGCGGGGCGCCCCCTTAGTTTCCTTTCACACTTGTCTGGGTCCCAGAAACTGTGACCTCAGGGACAGTCCTGTGCCAGGACTCAGGGAACGGGAGGGGCAACGTGTAGCTTTTAGGGCACGTTAAGAGGATAAAATGCAGAATGCATGGAGGGAGCCCAGGAAGAAGAAATGAGAGAGAGAGAAGACCAAAGACAGTACATTGAATTAGGCAATGGGAAGGCTTTTATGCTTTAATTGGCCACTTCATGAGCAAGGGGCCATGAAAAGATAGGAGGGGGAACTAACATTTTCAGAGCCTGTCTTATGGTCTCCCTTAACCTCTGCTTAATAAAAATAAAGGGGTATTAAGTAAAAAAAAAAAAAAAAAGAATCTGCAATTACCTCAAAATGAAAGACTTGACTTAAAAAGCAGAGATGAAGAACGCTGAGTGAAACGGGCGGGCCACACAACTTAATGTGGCCCGACTAGTGTGGCTCAGCGGCTGAGCATCAACTCAAGAACCAAGACGTCAAGGTCAGGGCACAGGCCCGGGTTGCAGGCTCCATCCCCAGCAGGGGGCGTGCGGGAGGCAGCCGATCAATGATGCTTCTCTCTCAACTCATCCTTGTTTCTATCTCTCTATCCCTCTCTTTCTCTCTCTAAAAATCAATAGAAATATTTAAAATTTTTTAATGCGTATTATGATGGTACTATATCAAGACCTCAGCATTGACACCCATCTACTGAAGCTAAACAGTGGCCCACCCACGACCCGACAATCCCACTCCAACGTATTCGCAAGGGAAATGGGTGCGTGTGACCACGTGCAGGCTCCACAGGCAACAGGCGGAACAACCCCGATGGCGACAACAGCAGAACTGACTGTCCTGTGCAGCCAGGCGAATCCTTAGCGCGGCCATTACAACACGCAACCCCGCGCCCTGCACAATGTCCGTGAATCTCCCTGATAAAATACCAACCATGGCCAGCCCTCAGGGTGCCGCCACGCACCCCACACTGCGCGGGCGCCCTCCGAAAGCCTGGAGGGCGTTGCAGATGAGGAAACGGCACAGAGTTTAAGTCACTGGACTCAGGACTCATCATCACACGTAGCAGAGCTGAATCTGAACCCAGGCAGCCAGGGCCCATGTGAGTGCCATGAGGAGGGGGAGAAAGCAGAATGGGGGTGGGGGGCGAGAGGGGTGAAGAGCGGGGAGGAGGCCCAGTGGGGTTCAGTGCCGTAGGCCCTGCTTCATCAAGGTGGCCCAGACCCAACGCTGGCTAAGGTTCTGCCGTCACCGGGTTGAAATCCCTAATAATTGCATCGAGCCGAGGGCCCCACATTTTATTTCACAAACGGCGTCTCCAGTCCTGAATGCGGTTCTGAGCAAAGACCGCACACTTCCCCCTCCCGGGGATTACCGGTCCCAGAGGCCGGGCCCAGCCAGAGGGAAGAGGGGAGGGACGCCTGGGACTCCCCGGGGGGGTGGGGCGAGGGCACGCTGCCCTTCAAGCAGCAGAGGCATCACTCAAGGGCCTGTACGTCATGACTGGACACAGCTACCGGCCCCAGGAGCCCTCTACCTCCAAACCTGAACCAAAGACAAAAGGGCGTTCGCTGTGTCGCCCCGAGCGCCAGCGCCGGCTGAGCTGGATTCCCATAAATCACTGACAGGCGGGAAGGGAGGGCACTCAGCTGGACAAGGAAGTGGGAAAGTAGCCCTCCCCCCTCCCCCTCCCCCTCCCCCCCCCCACCCAAGGCCCTGTGGGTGCCAGCGCAGGGCCCTCCGCCTCCCGACCAACCCTCCCCAGGATGCTGCGAGGGAGAGATCAGCTCCCACGTTTATCTATTTATTTTCTATTGATTCCAGAGAGGAAGGGAGAGGGAGAGGGAGAAATGTCAATGAGCAAGCGGAGTGCGGGGACGGGGGACGCGATACCAGAGAATCATGGGTTGGCTGCCTCCCGCACGCCCCCCACTGGGGATAGAGCCCGAAACCCAGGCACGTGCCCTGACTGGGAATCAAACCATGACCTCCTGGTTCCTAGGTCGACACTCAACCACTGAGCCATGCTGGCCGGGCTCAGCTCCCACATTTAGAGCCGAGAAACTGTAAGTAACTTGTCCAGGTCCCACGGCAAGTGAGGGGCTGGAGCAGCATCCACCCCTGGCTTGTCTGCCTCCCACACCCCACCCTGTGAGCTCGCCTGTCCCTCCTCCATATCTTTGTGCTGAAATGCATGCTAAGGCCCCACAGGA
>NW_005871457.1:324317-326187 GCF_000147115.1 Myotis lucifugus | reverse complement strand
ACTGCTCTGCTGCTCAGAAACGGGCTGGTCCTGCTGGCTTCACTGAAAAGGCGTTAGGGTGGAACTGTGTTCCCGGCAGGGGGGCCACGGGCGGGGGCTTGCTGGCGAGGCTGGGGCTCCATCTGCTCGCGCCCCCCAGCTCCCGGGCTGCACCCCGTCCTTCAGAGGAGAGGGCTTCTGCGCACACAGCCCACATCTGCCGCCCCCCGCCCAAACGAGAACGAGGAACTCCCTGAGCGGTGGCCGTGCAGGGCAAACGGGGAGCAGTGGGCACGGCTACAGCCAGACGCCTGTACCTTTTCCAGGTCCTTCGGGGGAGAGGCGCCCCGAGAGCCTCACCGTCCTCCCGGTCGCGCCGTCAGTGGCCGCACAACCGGGTCACCGGGAGGCCCACGCGTCACCATGCCCCGTGCACGGGGCTCGTGGAAATCCACGACTTCCTGTCGGCGCTACAGGATGGATCTCCCCGTGTCCAAAACGAGGGCCTGCGGTCAGCACAGCCGGTCCCGGGGGGGCGGGCCCCCCACCCGTTTCCTACCCGGAGCACAGCCCTGGGAGGTCGGCCACGGCCTGCTCCCCAGGACCCCACATTTGGTGTCAGCCCCACTCCTGGCCCGAAATGTCCCCGTGCAGGGTTTCCGACGCCCTCCACAGCGCCCCCCACAGGGCGAGGTTAGGACAACTGCGGCCGCCCGCTGAGTGGGCCAGAAGCCAAGCCTGCCACTCGAGGAGAAGCCAGAGGACAAGGAAGTAAAACTAGCCGGGCCAGTGTTGCTCAGTGGTTGAGCACTGACCTATGAACCAGGAGGTCATGGTTCGATTCCTGGCCTGGGTTGTGGGCTCGATCCCCAGTGTGGGGCATGCAGGAGGCAGCCGATCCATGATTCTCTCTCATCATTGACATTTCTGTCTCTCTCTCTCTCTTCCTCTCTGAAATTAGTAAAAGTATATTTTTTAAAAAGAAAAGAAAAAAGTATATTTAAAAAAAAATAAAATGAGAAAGCTTCCTCCCTAGCCCTGCGGCCCATGCCCTGGACGTGGCCAGAAAAGCTGAGGCTGGCAGAGCAGCATCCACGCCAGGGGTCAGCCCGGACAGGTTTCTCTCAGCCCAGCCCTCTGGCCACACCCACCTCTGTCCCCAAGTCCCTGCCTGTGGGGGTGGCTGGGAGGCTCTGCGTCTTCTGCCCAGGGTGGCATTCACAGCACGGCCCTGTCCCAACACCCGAGAAGGGTGTGAGAGCACCACCCACGTGCTGCAGGGCCTGGCGCGTGGCGGCTGGGCCCTCTCCTACCAGCGGGTCCTGTGGTCTTTGGAACTGGGCCACTGGATTTCCGAGGAACCCTTCGAACCCTCCGACCCCTTTCCCGCCACTCCGCTCTGCCACCAGGAGCGCCACCTGTCCGCGGGGCAGTACCAGGGGACGCTGTTCGCCGATCAGCCCACGATGGTCATCTCACCAGCCAGCGGCCCCCCCAGAGCCAAGCTGTGGGAGCTGGTCCTCCTGTGTGGGGGTCGGGTCACGGGGGCCCCTAGCCAGTCCAGCCTCTTCATCGGCCCGGCCAGGGGAGGAGGAAGGAGACCGTCACGTACCTGTCGGAGAAGTGGATCCTTCACTCGGTGACCCAGCACTCGGCCTGCGCCTGCGAGGACGACCAGCTGTGGCAGTGACGCCGCCCGCACCTGAGGCGGCTCCGTCCGACACTCCCGGAGGCCGTGGGCAGGAGCCCCCAGAGGCCGTCCAGCCCCAGCCCCGCGTCCTCCGGTGGCCCCGCGTCTCGGAGGCCTGGCTGCCCGGGGCACCTGTGTCTGGGAGTGGCCGTGATCAGAGTTCGCAGACCGTGGTCTCTCGCCTGGTAATAAGATTGGGAC
>NW_005871457.1:314575-324217 GCF_000147115.1 Myotis lucifugus | reverse complement strand
ACAGAGAAGCACCAGTGACATCTGGAGTCACCTCCGCACTGAGCACGCCCGCACCGGCCGGCTCCCACCCACAGCCCAGGAGTCACCTCCCCACTGAGCACACCCGCACCGGCCGGCCCCCACCCACAGCCCGGGAGTCACCTCCGCACTGAGCATGCCCGCACCGGCCTGTCCCCCACCCACAGCCCGGGAGTGCAGAGCGGGGCGCTGGGGCGGCCCCAGCCACGGGCACCGGGTGATGGGTGTCCAGGCGACCGGCCACCTGGGAGCACCCCAGTCTTTGTGCTTTGGTCACAGGGAGCCCCCCCCGGGAACTCCAGCGGTGCCGGGGCAGGGCCAAGGCTCCCGGGTGGGCGACGAGGCAGGTGGACGGGCAGTGCCCCCAGGAGCAGCGACAGCCAGGCGGTCCCGCCCGGCCTGGTCCCGAGCCAGCTCCGTGGCCTCCGATAGCCGCCCAGGCAATGCCGCTCCTGCGCTGGACCTGCTCACAGCAGGAGGAGGCTGGGGCTGCGGAGCTGCTGGTACACCTGCAGGAGACGCTCGGCCGTGGCCTGGAGCTGGCCTCGTCCTCTGTGCACAGCCGGTCCCGCAGGGCCTGCACCTCCGGCAGCAGCGTCTCGTGGTTGGCCTGGATCTGGTGGAGATGCTGCACGAGGAGGTCGGGTGGGCTGGAGCCCCGGGCGGCCTGCTCCACCACCATCCTCTGCATGTGCCCGACGACAGCGTGGTGGGCCCTGCACATGTTGGCCAGCGACGAGCTCTCCACCTGGATCTCCACGGCCTGGACGGGCCCCGCCGGGCACAGGTTGGCCACCGCCACCTCGTGGACGATGAGGCAGATCTCGGTGCCGTCTGGGGCCACGGCCTGGACAGAGGTCAGGGCTCGGGCCCGCACAGCGTCCACGGTGGCACAGCACAGGGACACGCCTGAGTAACTGTCCCCCAGGGCAGCTCTGAGCAGCTCTGCTGACACCCGGATGGCGGCCACGGACGGCGGCAGGCACTTGGCGAACAGGGACTCGGACCCCACTGGCTCGCTGCCCGGCCACCAGCAGGTTTCCAGGAAGGTGCTCACGGGGTCGCTGGGAGGGTGGCAAGGCGCAGGGGCCTGCACGGGGTGGGGGTGAGGGGTGCGCAGCCAGGCCCGGGAAGCACAGGCCCTGCATGTCCACTGTGTGCTCGCTCACAGACACTCAAACAGCTGCACCTCCCACTGGGCGGGGCCCTGCGCCAACGCGATGAGCAGGTCGCCCAGCACCGTGAACGCGCACAGCGTGGTGTCGGGGAGCACACGGGTGTCTGGGTCCACAGGGGTCACGGGGGAGGGGGACTCGCTGTCCTCGTCGTCGTCCCCATCACTCTGGCTCACAGACCTGCAAGCCTGGTCCAAAGACAAGCAATAGATGCCCCTCCGCGCGCACAGGACGAGGAGGAGCGCCCGGCGAAGGGCCGCGGTCAGCTGCCTCGCCTCCCGGTCGTAGACGTAGACCAGCTCCCTCGGGCGGCCAGGAAGACCTCCGCGCCGAGGGGCAGCACCCGGGGCCCACCCGCCGTCAGGCCCCGACTGGCAGCTGAAGCCGGCCAGGTAGTGCACGGCAGAGCCCGCGAGCTGAGTGAGCCTCCACAGCGCCCCCTCTTGCAAACTCAGGGAACCGGAGACCCCGGCCGAGCAACGTGCCCCAGGTCACACCTGCACAGGGTCACACAGCCATGCCAGCGCCAGGGTGAGCAGGCCCAGCTCTCCCTTCCCACGCCCAGAGGCGGCCCAGCGGGTGCCCCTCTTTCTTCCTACTTCTCCCAACTCCGTGCCCCTTGGCTCCCCCGGGAACGGGCTGACATTCACCGTGATCAGCTCGCTTCCCCCTCTCCCCGCAGCCGAGAGCTAACTGTCCTGATTTTCTTCCAAGAACGGGCTCTGAATAGCCTCGCGGCACAATTAGGCACTCGGCCTGGCTCTCACACTCCGGCTCTGAAAAGAAATCAAATCAGGAAGCGGCCGCGTGGAAGTTCCCGGAGAGCCGCTCTGTGCGGGGAACAAAGCGCACACAGGATCGCCCGCTTAGCTGATGAGCTCCGGACCGGCCCCGCTGGCAGGGAGAAGCCCGCCCCCCCCCGCAATCAGCCCCCCAA
This sequence comes from Myotis lucifugus, assembly GCF_000147115.1. Taxonomy (NCBI): domain Eukaryota; kingdom Metazoa; phylum Chordata; class Mammalia; order Chiroptera; family Vespertilionidae; genus Myotis; species Myotis lucifugus. Next base: position 322,087 of record NW_005871457.1, on the reverse strand, counting down.
CCACCCCACCTCTCACCGGGGGCGGCTATTCTTGGTGCATGTGTGGGTGGCGATACCCTCCCCGCTCAGGCCTGGCCATGTGCAACTGCAGGCCGTCGTCCCAGCCTAGACGCCAGGGGTGAAGCACTGGGGGGGGGGGGTGTACCCCTCCCTCCCCCCCGCCGAGAGCAGCAAGTCCAGTGGGTTCATGGGAAGTCAAGGGGCCCAGGGTCACACAGCAAGTTCAGGCCGAGTTTCCTGCGGGTGCTCCTGCCTCGTACTGACCACACAGCTCGTTTAAGATGCACGGTCTTCGTGGCCGGAAAAGACTTGGGCTTCCAGCCGACTACAGAACACGGGCCCTGGCCGTGGGGCTCGGTTGGACTAAAGAACATGGGCCCTGGCCGTGGGGCTCGGTTGGGTGGGCGTTGTCCTGTGCACCGAAAGGTTGCCGGTCCGATTCCCAGTCGGGGCACATGCCAGGGCTGCAGGCTTGACCCCCGCTGGGGGACGTGAAGGATCAGCGACTGAAACATCAGTGTTTCTCTCTGTCTCTCCCCCTCACTTCCATTCTCTCTGAAAATCAACAGGGAAAAATATCCTCGGTTGAGATTAACAACAACAAAAAAGTAGGGCTGCGTCCGGTTCTCATTCAAAACTGGCCTCCACCTCTTAGCCCGAGCGTAGGACATAAACAACTAATTCGTGGCAGAAGACGAGAGACTGTTCCATCCGAAGCTGCAGCCCCCACGCCCCGGCCCCGGGGCACCGCGCCTTCTGGCCACCATCTACCCGGGGCACCGCGCTTTCTGGCCACCATCTAATTGCTGGTCGCTCTCCTCTCCGCAGGTGAAGGGGCAGGGACGGCTCCCGGCTGCCTGGTGGGTGCGCTCCTGGGAGGAGGAGGCCGCTCCTCCTGGGAGCACAGACTGTCCCGCTGCTGGGAGCGGCCGTGCTCTGGGCAGCCCCTCCGCCCAGCTCCAGGGCCACGCGCTGGGCAGGTGATCATGGGAACTGGAATTAGCATAGTCTGTCCAGAGGCCCTCGTGTTCCAGACACAGAAAATGAAATGAGTGGGCCGAGGCCACCACAACTGTGTTCCACTCTCCTCCGGGTAAGGCAGGGGAAGGGGCGGGCACGGGCCCCAGGGCTGAATCTAAAGGGATCTGTTTCACCGCTGCCCAGGTTACAGGCAGGGAGAGGGAGAGGGGGCTCGGGCTCAGAGAGGCAGGTGCGCTGGGGCTGGAAAGCTATGGCTGAGGCCCCTTCACTCTCCCAGTCCCCCCCCCCCCCCCCAGGCAGCAGCGTGGAGCAGTGGAGATGGTGCCAGCCCGGCAGGGTGATGAGGGCAGGTTCAAATCCCGGCCCGGCCACTCGCACACTAACAACCTCAAACCACAGAGATGGCAAAGATTTTTTAAAAATATATTTTTACAGAAAAAAAATAAAATAAAATACATTTTTACCTTTCAAATATATTTTTATCGATTTCAGAGAGGAAGAGAGAAAAAGAGAGAGAGAGAGAGAGAGAGAAACAGCCCATCAATGAGAGAGAATCATTGATGGGCTGCCTCCTACACACCCCCCACTGGGGATCGAGCCTGCAACTTGGGCATGTGCCCTGACTGGGAATCGAACTGTGACCTCCTGGTTCAGAGGTCAACACTCAACCACTGAGCCACACCGACCGGGCAAGATGGGCAAAGACTTAACCGCCCTTTTCTGTGCCAGGACGATGGGCACATGTATCACCCACTTGTTCTCTCGACAGCCTGCTGCGATCTGCTCTTGCCATTTTGCAGATGGAAAAACTGAGCCCAGAAGAGTTAAGTGACCAGGATCTTCTGAGTCTTGAATTTTTTTTTTTTCGTCCATAAAGTCAATGTGAGATCCCCATTTCAAAGGACTGTGGCAAGGATTAAATACGGGAACATGATGAGAATGACCAGCACAGCAACTGATAGCAGGCGACATGCAAGAATGTTCTCTTCAGAAATGCACCCACTCACGTGTCACTCTTTTCATTCATTCATTCATTCATTCATGCACTCCTTTATTTAAAAATCCTATATAATAAAAGGCTAATATGCAAGTTGTCCCCATGGGCAGGAGTTCGACTTACCAGGAGTTAGACATGGGCTGACCACCAGGGGGCAGCGGGGAACATGGCGAGCATCCACAATGCGGCGCTGGCAGTGGAAGCGCTGCCAGCCCCGATGGTCCCGGACGAGAGTGGGACCGTGGCAGGACGGTGGAGCAGGTGAGCGGGCGGCGCCAGGCCAAGATGGGTGCGAGCTGAGGCCCCTATCGCCTCACCAGTTGCCCACAGATAGCACTCGCTCAGCGATGGCGGCGGGGGGCAAGGGGGATGGGGATGGCGAGCGGGTGGCACCAGGCCAAAGCAGGTGCCAGCGGGGGCCCTGATCACCCCACAGATCGGCCCTGATCACTGGCCAGGCCTAGGGACCCTACCCGTACACAAATTTTGTGCACCGTGCCTCTAGTCTATATATATATATATATATATATAAGGCAGCTGCCGGGAGTCGGGGAAGACGGGGACGGAGCAGCCACCTGTGGACCCGGCACCATGAAGGCCATTTGATTAGAGCATGTCAGGGACGAGGAGGGGACAAAAGCCAGGCTGCAGCCGGCTGCAGAGAGAAGTGAATCAGCACAAGATCCAATGAATTCTACTCATCCCCCGACTCAGCTCAATGCCGCCGCCTCCGGGCAGCCTTCCGTAAGGCTGTCCCACATGTGAGCCAGGTGGTCCCCAGGGGAAGGGCTGTGTCTCTGTCGCCTGCATCCTGGCACACGCTGGTGCTCCCCGTTCAGATGGCAGAAGGAAACGCAGAGACTTTCCCAGAATCCTCTTCTCCCAAGCAATGAGTCATGCCTCCCCGGACAATTGCCGTGTCTGTATTGCTGGGAGATTATTAGTGCAATGAAGAGACCTAATATTGCATTAATTTGGTTGTGAATGATTTGTATTGTCACGGTCGTTAGCTCGGTGAGAGCGACGTTGTTTTAATTTAATCTGGCTCCTTGTGCATTCTGTCAAAACTTCCCCAAACAGTGCAACCGGAATCGAGTTTCAGAACAGACTGAATTCCAAGCTTATAGAAGGGGGGTGGGGGGAGCCCAGCCTGCAGCTGCCGCACTCCAGCCGCCACCTCCGGAGGGAGAGCACAGCCAGCAGGTGCTGACAGGGAGCCCTGCCACCCTGCGGGTTCCCTGCCACACCTGGGGGTTCCCTGCCACCCCTGGGGGTTCTCTGCCATCCTGGGGGTTCCCTGCCACCCCTGGGGGTTCTCTGCCATCCTGGGGGTTCCCTGCCACCCCTGGGGGTTCTCTGCCATCCTGGGGGTTCCATCGGGAGCCAGAGCCAGGCCCCAGGCCCCGCTTCTGCCATCTCTCCTGCTCCCAGGACGCCTGGCTCTCGGCTTCACAGGCTCGGTCCCAAAGACGGAATTTCTATTTCCATTCCACGTGATATTTAATGAAATGACTTCCAGGCCCCACGCGGCGTCTGAGCTGTGAAGCCACAGCCTCTGGATCCCCGCACGACCCCCAACGGCAGGCCCCTCACGTGGCTGCAGGAGCCGCCCCGCGTCTTTGAGACGTGCCCTCCTCAGGGGGCAGCGACAGCAGCTCTGCCCCCTCCTGCCCCGCCTCCCTCTCCAGTCCAGCTGTTCAAAAGCACCCGGGGCCCGGGAAGTCGATTGAGGGGCTGCTCACAGCACTTGTAGGAAAGGAAGTGAAACAGGACGGCTGGACAGCAGTGGGTGCAGCACACGGAGAGGGGCCGCTGGCAGGACACGGGCTGTGAGCGTCACGGGAAGGAGGGCTCTGCAAGGAACGGGAGGCTGCCTGGCCCGTGGCTCCACTGGTTGGAGCGTCGTCCGTGCACCGAAAGGTCTCAGCTTCAGTTCTCGGTCAGGGACACACCCAGGTCGATCCCTGGCAGGGAGTGGACAGGAGGCAGCCATGGATGTTTCTCTCTTTCCCCCTCTCCCTTCCTCTCTCTCTAAAGTCAATAAAAATAAATTTAAAAAATAAAAGAAGCCCAGCCGGTGTGGCTCAGTGGTCAAGCATCGACCTATGAACCAAGAGGTCACGATTCGATTCCCGGGGTCAGGGCACATGCCTGGGTCTCGAGCTTTGGGCTCGGTCCCCCGTGATGGCCATGCGGGAGGCGGCCAATCCGCGACTCTCTCATCACTGATGTTTCTCTCTCTCTCCCTTCCTCTTTCTGAAATAAAAACACAACCATATTTAAAAAGAAAATGAACGAAACACAAAGAATGCAGCTCTCCTCCCACCACCCTCGCAAGCTTTCTGAAAGGTGCATCGGCTGGCGTCCCCCGTCAGCCGGGACTCGGTGCGGGTTAGGGACAGAGTTCAGGTCCCTCATTATGGCACAAAGTCCCTCAAGGCCTGGCCCCCGTGCACCCTGGTCCCCACCCTCCCCACTGGAGAGCAGGGGGTCCGGCCGCCCCCTCGGGGCTCAGCTTACCGAGAGCTCGGCTGAGCGGCCAGTGCGTGAGGTCCCTGGGCCGCCTCCTGGCGACGCTGCTGCACCTGCTGACCTCCTGGGCGAAGAAGGGTCCCTGGGTTGTACAGAAGGAAGAAGTGACTGTTCTGGAAGCTTCTGCTCAGAGAAGCGAGCCCTCCAGTTTCTCAACCACTTGGCCACTCAGAACAGGAATTCCACCTACACCCCGAACGGCTCGCCAGGTCACCACCGGACCAGCATCAGACGGTCACTCCCGCGGCAGCTCAAAGCTGGACCACGGGAGAGCCAACAGCTTCATCAAACCCCGTCCCCACCACCCCCTGTGAACACCTGGGCAACTCAGGTGCCAAGAACACGGAAGAAGAAACCAACTGCGCGGTGGCAAGTCCACGTGAGGCCTGTCCCCGCCCTCGGCTGCCGTTCTGCCCTCGCCGAGCCCGGGAAGGGAGCGCAGCCTGGCCCAGAGCTGGGGACGCCGTGGAAGGAGGAGCCGGAGTCCACCCTCCCTCCAGGTTCCAGGCCCCGAAGGCCTGACCCCAGGTCACGGACAGTCTCCAGAAGGCCCTGCGGGTGAGCGGCGGCGGCGGCAGGATGGACATAGCGTCAGCCATTCAGTTAGCATCTGCGGCCACTCGCAGGTTAGCCAGGCTGGGACGAGGGGAAGAGGAGCGAGGGGAGAAGGCGGGGTGCAGAAGTGAGCCCATGGACCGGCCACCCTCAGGGACCATGATCTACACAACCACTCTCTCACTTAACCCCAGCAGCATGACCCTCCTGCAACAGTAGCTTCCCAGAGGCAGGCCCTCACTTGTTCATTCACTCAGTCACTCACTCATTCACTCATTAATTCACTCATTCACTCATCCATTCATTCATTCACTCACTCATTCACTCATCCATTCATTCCATAAACATTTACTGAGAGAATCCAGAGCGCCACGCCCGGGCCAGATGCTGGCTGAGGTACTACGGGGACAGCAGACCCTTCCCTGACCTCAGGGGACTCACACCTGGAGGGAGGGGGGGTCAGAAAAGGGATGGGCAGGTGTGATTCCGTATGTGAATCCCCGGAGCAGGTACTGCGGAGCCCTGGGCACGGGGGCACCTCTCACCAGTCGTGCCCGGTCTTGGGAGGCGCCTGGACAGGTGAGCTCAGGGTTGAGGCTGAAGGAGCAGGAGGCGCGGGACAGGTGGGGGCCCAGGTGAGGAGCCCCCCTGGGATCTGCACTGGGAGCGGGTCAGCGGGACAGGCTGCCGCTGAGGAAAAGGGAGGGACGGAGGCTCCCCCTGCTGGCCGCACGCGCAATAGCAGGTCCCCGGCCCCGCCCCCGCCGCCTGGATTTCGGACCCAGTACCCAGAACGGGGGATGCACTCGCGGAGCAAGGACACAGCAGATAGGGAGGCCCTCTGGGTGCGGCTTGGGGCGGTGTCCGTGGACACTCCAGTGGAGACGTCACGCTGAATGTCAGGCCTGGAACTGAACACCTGGCGCTGGGAGGCGGGGTGAGGAGCCTCGAGGAGAAAACTGCTGGAGCAGAGAGGAGAGGGGTGGCCCGGGGGGCGCGCGAGCAGGGGGCCCCCAGAGCGGTAGGTGGAAAGCCAGGTAGGGTGTGGGGTCAGGGAGCGGTGAGAATGGAGGCAGGGCCCTGGCCACCGGGGGCAGCACGACGGATGTAAAGGGGCTGCCCCAGTTCCTCCCTTGACCGCTGTGTGACCTCAGGCAAGTCACTCGCCCTCTCTGTGCCTCCGGCCCCTTTCCTGCGGTGAGAAGTGGAGGAGGATGGTGCCCGGTGACGAGAAGGCAAAGTCCCTGACTGGGGACAAAGCCAGGGGCACGGCCAGGAGGAAGCAGGGGCAAGAGGGCTGGCCGGCCGGGCGGAGCAGGAGGGGCTGACTCACCGGACGGATGTCACAGCCCAGGAAGGAGAAAGGAAGGAACGAGTCGGGGTGGGGAACCTCGAGGGCCCAGCCCTGCACCCGCCTGGCATTCTCCTGGCATCCGGGCAGCGCTGGCTGACAGGTAACGACTCCTGACCCCACCCCGCCCTTCCCCCTCCGTCCCTCTCCAACCCTCTCCCCCAAATTAAACCACTCAAGACTCTCAGACCCAACCCAGGGTCAGAGGTGAGGAGGGGCGGGCCTCCCAGGCTCCCTCGTGCCCAGGCCACTGCGGTGTGGGGCACAGGAGGGGGCTGAGGCCTGTGCCATCAGCGCGACCCCCGGCGCTGGCTCAGGGGGGCCGGGTGGGGCCTGAGAACCGGCGTTTCCAGCGAATACCCCGGTGACCACGATGCCTCTGGCCCAGGCCCGCCCTGAAGACCCACTACCCTTTGGGGGGTCCGTTCAGCCCGTGCCCAGCCCACAGCCCCTCCCTAGCCCTTTCCAGCCCCTTGGGGGGCCAGTGGGCCTCTGCTAACCAGGGGTCGGTCCCCACTTTTCCCTCCTCAGACAGCCCTTCCCTGACCACCGCCTGCAAGAGCCCAGGCCCTTCCTGAGCCCCCACCCCCTCCACCTTCCCCCCCTCCACTGCCCCACCCCCTTCACCTTCCCCCCCTCCACTGCCCCACCCTCTTCACCTTCCTCCCCTTCCACCCTCCACCGCCCCATCACCCCACCGGGTTCCAGGGAACCATCACCACCTGACTTACTGGGCGGCCAGTCGGCTGCCTCCGCCTCACAGCCCACGCAGCCTGGGCGCAGCTGCCGTTGCTTGTTGCCTCCCCAGCACCTGGCAGAGCAGGTGCAGAGCAGGCTTCTCAGAACCACCGAGAACAAGGCCTCCCACACCCCCCACCCCCCACCCCCGGCTGCTGGGTCTCTCACCTGTGCTGCTGCCTCCCCCACTTCCCCCCCAACCACAACAAGCAGGGTTATTCCTCTGCTCGGACTCCCTCCCGCCCTGGAGCTAATCCCCCTCCTCCCCTGACCTGGGGCCTGTGAACCTGAACCGAATGCTCTTTTTGTGGTTAATCCTCGCCCGCGGGTATTTCCCATTGATGTTTAGGGAGTGGAA
>NW_005871457.1:311771-314123 GCF_000147115.1 Myotis lucifugus | reverse complement strand
TGAACAGCAGAACGAGCTGTGGCTATGACGTACACTGACCACCAGGGGGCAGACGCTCAGCACAGGAGCTGCCCTCTGGTGGTCAGTGTGCTCCCCACAGAGGAGAGCGCTGCTCAGCCACAAGCCAGGCTCACGGCTGGTGAGCACAGCGCAGCACTAAGGATGTCCGACTGCTGGCTTAGGGCTCCGAAACTGTAAGAGGGTGCAGGCCAGGCTGAGGGACACCCTCCCCCGAGTGCACGAATTTTGTGCACTGGGCCTCTAGTTTATTATATTTGTCTTTATTTTTTTTTTTTTTTAAATATATTTTATTGATTTTTCACAGAGAAGAAGGGAGAGGGATAGAGAGCCAGAAACATCGATGAGAGAGATTGATCAGCTGCCTCCTGCACGCCCCCCAGTGGGGATGTGCCCACAACCAAGGTACATGCCCTTGACCGGAATCGAACCCGGGACCCTTGAGTCCGCAGGCCGACGCTCTATCCACTGAGCCAAACCGGCTCGGCTATATTTGTCTTTAATATTAGTTCACTAATTAACATGATGTGAGCTTATGTGATTTAATTTTCAATCATGGCTGTATTTAACAGCTATTCAGTGAGATGGGTTAAATGGAATCCCCCCAAATCCACATGCTGACGTCCCAATTCCTGGAAAGGCGCTGTTTTTGGAGCCGGGTGGTTAACGAGGTGGTTACCGTTAAATGAGATCATATGGGCGGGCCCTGACCCAGTCTAACTAGTGCCCTGATAAGAGGAGATTGGGACACAGACACCCAGGCAGGGGCAGCCCCGGAGGGCAGGGGAGCAGCCGAGGAGAGGCTGCGGAGGGACCAGCCTGCCAACACCCTCCTGGACCCCAGCCCCGGATGTGGGAGAGAACCTCTGTTGTTGGAGCCGCCCAGCTGGGGTGGTTTGTCAGGGCAGCCAGTGAGCTAATCCACGCCCCAAACTCCGGAAACCAACCCTCTGCTCTCCAGCGGGCCTTGCTGGCTCCAGCCGCCTTGACCGACCACCTCCTGCTTCCCGTCTTCCTGACCTGACCGTGACCCCTTCAAGAGCAAGGGCAAGCCTCAATGTTAAGTCAGCAAACGCTTTTTTGGAAAGGGCCAGATAGAAAACACTGTAGCCCAGCTGGTGGGGCTTCGTGGTTGAGCGTCGACCTATCGACCAGGAGGTCCTGGTTAGATTCCTGGTCAGGGCACACGCCCGGGTTGCGGGCTCGCTCCCCAGTGTGGCGCATGCAGGAGGCAGCGGATCCATGAGTCTCTCATCACTGATGTCTCTCCCTCTCCCTTCCTCTCTAGAATCAATAAAAATATATCTTTAAAAAAATACAAATACTGCAGCTCCAGGTAGAAATCTGGTCCCTGTTGCGCCATTCCATTCCTGCCACTGCAGCGCCAGAATGGGTGGCGTGGTGAGTGCTGATGGAACTATTGCGGGTGCCAAGGAAGAAACACCAACAGGCCCGAAACGGAGTTGCCCGTGCTAAGCCCCCCCAAGATCAGTGCCTCCCCCCTGCCCCTGAGCCTCCCCCCTGCCCTTGAGCCTCCCCCCCGCCCCTGAGCCTCCCCTGGAGTGGGTCTAGACCGGCCTGGAGCTTCCTGGGGGCACAGGGGAGGCAGCCGCCTGCTAAGACCCCCCGCCCGCCCTGGGGAAGGCGGCCTTGCCCGGAGAGCCCACCCCAGCGGCCTTGTCCCACTCCCGCCTATAGAAGCCTTCCTTCCCCGCAGCTCCTGGGGGCTCCCTTCTCCTGCCCAGATGGGTGCCGCCCGACTCATGAATCATCCAATCAAGCCCATTAGATCCGCAAATGGACTCAGTGGAATTGTTTAAACCGCTGAAATGAGGACTTTATGTAATTTCCACGTGTCACGAAATATAATTATTCTTCTGCTCTGTTTTAAAACATTCTCAGCGCGGAGCCTGTACAAACACAGGCTGTGCCAGACCTGACCCAGGACCAGCTTCCTGACATGGGCCCTCCTTCCGCCGGCCCTACCCCCGCGCCCCCCCCCCCCCCCCTCAGAGGGAGGGCTGAGTAACATTGGATAGTCCTGAGGGAAAGAATGAAGGCTACCAGCCCCTCACGGGCTGGGCGTGGGCTCAAGGGCCCTTCCAGGCAAAATATTTCTCTAACAGGCCAAGAGGAGAAGGCTCTCTGAAGTGTAGGCCGACCCCTCTGCGAGGTCAACCAATCCCTCTGCTGGCTCTAATGTTCTCAATGCTCTTCTAGAAACAAGCTCGGTGCCATTTCCACGGATACCGGTCACTTCACTGCACTTTGCAAAACGTCCAACTCTGGAGACAGAGCACTGAACCAACCGGTGCTGCCAGGGGCTGCAGGGTG
>NW_005871457.1:308807-310599 GCF_000147115.1 Myotis lucifugus | reverse complement strand
GGGGCGGGGGCAGGAAGGGGCATCGCCCAGCTCCCAGGCGCTGAGGGAGAAAGGGCAAATAGCAATATTAAAATATTTCTTCTAATTATTTTCCGAGTCCCTGTCGAGTCCCTTCTCAGCTTGGTCCTGGCAGCAGGTCCCTCGGCCCCTGCAGTGGAGGGTCGGGGCAGCTGGTACTGCGCGTGGCTCCCTGGCGACAGCTGAAGCCCCTGTGCCCCACCCCCAAGGTCAGTGCTGCTCCCCACCCGCCTGTTCCTAAGCCTGGGGTTCTAACTGATGAGCAAATTGTGTGCCAGGTTCTCAGCCCGCCCAGTGGGGCGAGCATGTCACAGGCACCAGGACCAGGCGGAGGACAGTCCCCGGGCAGGGCTCAGGCCAGCAGCAGGCTCCTCGGACCCGAGGCCTGGGCGCCCGCTCGGGTAAAGGGGGCCCTGCGGTAAAGGGACAAGAGCGTGGCCGCGGGGCCCGCACACCTGGGTTCTGGTCGCGGGCGGCCGTCTGTGCAGCCCCAGGGTGACTGGGCCAGATGAGCGCGGGGCTGCGGGCTCGTTCACCTCACTTGGCTGCAGGCGGTAGGAACGTCTACCATGTTCTATTAGGAATGTGTTGGGACTCGGGTGTGGTTAGATCCAGAAAACCAAGTCCTGAGGACCGTTCCTTGTAGATCTAGATCGCTCTCCGTTTGCCCCGTGTGGCCCCACGCTCCAGAAAGGTCTCCTCCTGGCAGCGCATGCCCCAGACCTGGCTCCCCGAGCTCCAAGGCCAGGGGCGAACACAGGCCTCCCCCACCTTCCCACCCCAACGCCAGTCCTCAGCCGGCTCTGGCGGGCAGGGCCAGGTCCTTGCCCAGCGGCTGTGCCCGGGGGATGGTGATGGTGGGAACAGGGTTGGACAGTGCCCTCCGAACCCTGAAGCCGGCTCCTTCCCCATCTCTGCAGAGGCCTTTAGGGTCACAGGAGCCCCTTAAACCAGTCGTCGGCAAACTTCAGCTCGCAAGCCACATGCGGTTCTTTGGCCCCTTGAGTGTGGCTCTTCCACAAAATACCGGCTCTTCCACAAAATACCGACTTCTGCGCATGGGCCACGAAGTTTCAATCGCACTGTACGTGCCCGCCCGCACGTGGTATTTTGTGGAAGAGCCACACTCAAGGAGCCAAAGAGCTGCATGTGGCTCTCGAGCCGCAGTTTGCCAACCATGGGCTTAAACCCCCAGAACCTATCACTTCCCAGTACTGTTCTCCAGGTCTTGATTTTTACCTCATAATATTACCTTTCATCCTTTTACCCTGAAGTTCCCAGGACCCATGTTCCTAGTCATCCTATATAATAAAGAGGTAATATGTGAATTAACCCTCATGCCCTCACAAGTTGGCTGCCTACAACCAGGCCAGCAGGGGGGTTAGTGAGGGACAACCAAACAACTGAACAAGCAGGCTGCGTGGGGCGACCAGGCCAGTAAGGGGGGCAGTTGGGGGCAACCGGGCCGGCGGGGGAGGGGGGAGCAATTAGGGGAGACCAGGCCAGCAGGGGAGGTGCAGTTGGGGGTGACCAGGCCGGCAGGGGAGTGCAGTTAGGGACGACCAGGCAGGCAGGCAAGCAATTAGGAGCCAGCAGTCCAGGATTGTGAGGGATGTCCAACTGCTGGTTTAGGCCTGATCCTGAACCTGTAGCTGGGACATCCCCCGAGGGTCCCAGGATTAGAGGGTGCAGGCTGGGTGGAGGGGACCCCCACTCCCCCCCACCACACAAAATTCGTGCACTGGGCCTCTGGTGTTTTATAATGTATGACTGA
>NW_005871457.1:299815-308596 GCF_000147115.1 Myotis lucifugus | reverse complement strand
CCGACTCCTCCCCTCTGCAGCTGACCCCCCAATCCAGGAGGTGCTGGATCATCCTTGATTTCCTAAGAACTGCTGCTCGCTCAGACCTCCATGATCACCACCTGTTCCCATCCCTTCTCGAGAAGCCCACTACCCAGCTAACTTATCGCTGGTGGGCGTTCGAACGGAGCGGAGCATGTATCCGCCCTCCTGCAGAAGCTGCTCATGGCCCAGCCATCTCCTCACAAGCCTCCTCATGTGGAGAACGACCCCCCACCCCCCCGAAATGGATCGGAGTCTAAACACCCAGGATGCACCAGCAGGGAGCCCTCTGCAGCGTGGACGGAGCCCTATCAGAGTCCTTCTCAGGCCCCGCCATGCAACCCGACTGCCGTAGGCACAGCCACTCACTGACCAGGGCTGGGCGTCTTGCTGTGCGTTAGGCCATTAGCGGGATCTCTGGGCTGGCACAGGCAGGGCTACCGATCCCCACTGCCACGCAGAAGCAGCTCCCGGCCTGGGGTGTTAACACCAAGTTCCGGCCAGAGCCAGGCTCTCCGGGCGGCCAGCACCAGCCTGGCTGTGGGCACCCAACCAGAAGCCGTGTTCACATGCAATGAAAGGTGCCTCTTAAGTGTTTATGTGTGTGTGTGGGGGGGGGGGGGGGGAACCTCAAGGCATTGGGACACAGATCAGATGCAGTAACAGCACCTCCAGTTCACTGAGCAGGCCTGCCTTCCCCAGAAGTGGGACCTGAGCCTCGTTGTCTAAAAAGCCACGGGCATCACAGTGCAGGCCGAGGGCCCAGAGCCATGGGCTGGAAGAACAGGAGGCCATGCCAGCCAGATGGCGAGTGTCTGAAACGAACTGGGATGAGCTTATTACAACTGCCAGCTCCCCGGTTTCGCCCCAGGATTGAGCCAGCAGGCCCAGGGGAGGCCGAGCTGCACCTCTCAAATACCTGAGACATTCGGACTGGCCTGCCCACCAGCGATGCGGGCCCTCTGAGGTGTGGTCTGGAGAGCAAGGGAGCTGGCACAGGAGGATGGCAAGAAGGGACGGACCGTGGCCTCCCCCCCCCCCCCCCCGGGGGTGTCCGGGTGGGTTTGCGTCCCAGAGATGGCTGCCCGTGCACATCCCGGCGGTGTCACCGGCCTGGCATCACACATCAAGGACATTCACCACGTGCCTTTGGGGTGCAAAGTCTCCGCCAGGTCCTCCCGGACGCCTGACGGGAACAGTTCGGTCCCCAGCCCCGCCTCCAGGAAACAAGGTCACCTCCACGCCTCAACACCCCCATCAGCCCAGAACAGCCTGATTTCACCTGTCCCACACACGTGTAGTTATATGTGCAGTTATGTATTTTTAAGAGACTTCCAAATGCTTCCGACTAAAACCGGTTTCCCTTTAAACCGATGAGAAGTGGAACCCTCGGAGGAAGTGAATCCTCACACAACAGAACCCTGCCTCGGCCCCTCCTGTGCAGACAGCTCATGGCCAAGTTTATTTATTTTTGTGTTACACACACGAGGAGCACAGAATCGGACGAACTTTAGTAAACAATAACTTAGAAGCGATGAAAGGGTCGCATGTGACAAATTTGTCAGGTGGACGATTGATACAATAAATGGTGAAAACCGACGATGGTACAGGCTGGTGGTCAACCGACACCCCACACGTTAACACAGGGGCCAAAGGACTGGTGTATGTCTACTGGTTGGTCCCTGCTTCTCAAACAAACAATTTTTGGAAAAACCATTTTTGGAAAGCTGACTTCAGCCCTGGTTTTCCCACTTCGTCGGCGCACGATCTTAGCAGGTCACCGTCCAAGGGCAATTTGAAAACCAATTTACAGGCCTATCCTAGACCCCAGCTGTAAGTCTTCGAGGATCGTCCACATTCACTGACGTCGGGAAAACGCAGCTTGAGGTTCGAGAAGTGAAAGGATAGAGCGCCACCCCCCCAGCCAGGTGCCCGCAGTCAGCACTGACCACACCGCAGGGCCCAGTGACCGAGTTAGAAGGCCCCTCCCCTCTACCTCTACCCCAGACACTGGGCCTGGGCTACAGAACGCAAAACAGCCCAGCTCCTACGTGGCAACAGCTGGCTCATGCTCAGGTCGGCACAGGATTGACGTTAAAGTTGATTAAGAAAAAAAAAAAAGCACCTCAATTCATTAAAGAAAACAGAAATAGAAACACGCTCAGATGAGTTTAACTTCTCTGGGTCACCTGAGAACTGAGTGGCCCCTGCTAGTGGCCAACAGAATGCTTTGTGCCTGGTGTGCCAGTTCAAGTCAGGCCATGTAGGGCCTTGAAGCGGGCAGTACAAACTTTGCCTATTGTTGGGTAAAGTGCCAATTTTATGTACAAATAAGTAAACTTTACAATCTGCTTGGAAGCAGCGAGGCTGACAGCTTCCCAGGGCCATGTGGTCGGAACTGAACGCTTAGCCTGCAGACCAGACTGCCATGTCCCCACAGAGCTGATAAAAAAGTTGATTAAAAAAAGAAAAAGCAGCCGAAACCGGTTTGGCTCAGTGGATAGAGCGTCAGCCTGTGGACTGAAAGGTCCCAGGTTCGATTCCGGTCAAGGGCATGTACCGAGGTTGTGGGCACATCCCCAGTAGGAGGCAGCTGATCGATGTTTCTCTCTCATCGAAGTTTCTAACTCTCTATCTCTCTCCCTTCCTCTCTGTAAAAAAATCAATAAAATATATAAAAAAAAAAAAAAAGAAAAGAAAAAGAAAAAGAAAAAGCACCTCAGTTCATTAAAGAAAACAATGAATGTTGTTCGGAGCCACTGAGAGGTCCTGGACGCCTGCCTGCTGGTCAGACACGGACAGGAGCTTTCAGAGGCTCCGCGGAGCTGTCTACAGTCTCCCTCTAGCTGAGGCCGTCAGCACATCGGCTCATGCCGGGTAGCTAGTTTTAAAGATGTCATTGACGAATGTTAATGTTCAGCTAGTTGATAAGAACTAAAGGCACTAATTTTTTTGAAAAGGTAAAATAAATATATACATATCGACAAGCTGAGAGCGGTCCTTCAGCTCGTTCAGAAGTCGGCGTCCAGGGTGAAAGAGTTCTCCGTCGGACTCGACATCACGCCCATCCTCTGGTACTCGCCCACCCGCTTCTCGAAGAAGTTCGTCTTCCCCTCCAGTGAGATGTTCTCCATGAAGTCAAATGGGTTTTCTACTCGGAAAACCTGCAAGGGGCCCAGCAGCACGTAAACACGGAGCGCGCACAGGAAGCAGGGGTCCCAACCACACCCTCGCCCGGCGGGAGGGGCTCAGGGGTTGAGTGTCGAACCAGGAACCAGGAGGTCAGGGTTCAATTCCCGGTCAGGCACCTGCCCAGGCTGCGGGCTCGATCCCCAGGAGGCAGCCAACCAATGATTCTCTCTCATCATTGATGCTTCTCTCTCCCCCTCTCGGAAATCAATAAAAAATATATATTTAAAAACACACACTCTACCTTGCTGAAACCCAGCTCCAGCAGGAGTCTGTCGGCCACGAACTCAATGTAGCGCTTCATCAGGGTGCAGTTCATCCCGATGAGCTTCACGGGCAAGGCCTCGGTGAGGAACTCCTAGGGCCAGAGCACAGCTGCTCAGTGAACCAGCCGGAGGCCCGGAGACGCCTCGCGCCAGCAGGGACCCTGCACCGCCGCCCCCCCACCTGTGCACGCCGCCCACCTGCTCGATCCTAACGGCATTGGTGATGATCTCTTTCACTCTCTGCTCTGCAGGTTTGTGTAGCAGGTGCTTGAACATCAGGCAGGCGAAGTCACAGTGCAAACCCTAGGAGAAAAGGCCGGAGGTCACTATGGAACCGGAAGACGTCCATCATTAACATGCAACCCCAAACGGCTAGCCTCTTCCGCATGCTCCTTCCACATCCTGCTCGGCCGCCCGAAGCACTGAGCTGCTGAAAGGAAAGAGTTCAACGGCCGCTGCCCCCTCCACCCGCCTCCCCAAACAGGCCCAGCCCCACCCAAGGCTCCCAGTGCTGCCCCCCAGGCACCCACAGTAGACCCTGGTCCTCGGCTGTGATGTGAACTTCCGCTCAGCACCCTTTCTATCCCCCCGCACGCAAGCGCCTGGCTCACGTGGAGGCTACTCCCAGCAGGAAAGGCAGAACTGACCAGGCTGCTTTGGAGATTTGCAATCTGATGTGCAGGACACGCAATGCCATTTCAAGTGAGTCACCTCCGCCCGTCTCAGTGCATCGAGTCCCAAGGTGCTGACTGGCCTGAACTAGAACCGCTGGCACCTCCCCTCCCCTCCCCCCTGCAGCTAATCCCGGCCCTGAGACACGCTGGGCCAGAATGGGTTCTGGTTCCACCAAGATGCTCCCCAGCTCTGAATGACAGTAGCAGAGAGACTACCAGGAAATACAACATTCCTCTAGAAATCCCGTCATCCATGGAGAAGTGCCTGTAAGTGTGCTGACATACTGAGAACACGAGGTAAATGGTTTCAGGGTGTTAGTTAACGTGTTTCATCCTGACAGGTATGTCTGTGGCTGAATTTCACACGTGACAGTGGCTGTGAGGTAACCCGGTATCTTGGGTCCCCTCGGTGCACACGCCTGAGAGCTGGTGTTGGGGTGCAGGTTGGCCTGTGGCTTGAACTAGACCAGGGTTGGGCAAACTTTTTGACTCGAGGGCCACAATGGGTTCTTAAACTGGACCGGAGGGCCGGAACAAAAGCATGGATGGAGTGTTTGTGTGAACTAATATAAATTCAAAGTAAACATCATTACATAAAAGGGTACGGTCTTTTTTTTTTTTTAGTTTTATTCATTTCAAACGGGCCGTAGTTTGCCCACGGCTGAACTAGACTCACCTCATCTCTGCTAATAAGTTCGTTGGAGAAGGTGAGGCCAGGCATCAGGCCTCGCTTCTTGAGCCAGAAGATCGACGCGAAAGAGCCGGAGAAGAAGATTCCCTCCACTGCGGCGAACGCCACCACGCGTTCTCCTATGTGAGCGTGAATACCAAACGTTCCCCGTGAGCGCGCGTTCACATTCGCAGGAAGGGCCGCAGGCGAGGGCCGAGGGCCGCGGTCCCCTTACCGTAGGTGGCCTCCTTGTCCCCGATCCAGCGCAAGGCCCAGTCTGCCTTCTTCTTGACGCAAGGCATCGTCTCGATGGCGTTGAACAGGAACTCCCTGGAGGCACACAGAGGTCAGCGGTCCCAGCCGAGGCCTGGCCACATGCTTCCAGGCCCGAGCACCCGGACCCGAGGCCAAACTGGGGCTCAAACGGACGTTTTTACGGACTGGCTTTTCCCTTCACTTGCTTTCTAAATCCCATATTAATGTGACTTGGTTTATCCTCATATAAATGTAGGTATTGATTTCTTTGTACGGACCCCCAAGATCTACTCACACTAAAACTCTTAGTCCATTGACCAAGGGCATTTACTGGCTCAGTTCCTACTTGGAACGTGAACCCTCCTGTCCCAGGGTCCAGGCTGCACACACCACCCACCGCCCATCAGTCACATAGGCCCATCGGTCACTTAGCCGTCAGAGGCCACATTCTCGGGACTTTGATTACAGCGTATTGTTACTACAACAGTTCTACTCATTATTAGCTACTGTTGTCACTCTCTCCCTGTGCCTAATTTATAGGTTGTATTTTATCATAGGCGTGCAATATAGAGGAAAAACATAGTATATATAGGGTTCAGTACTGTCCAGTTTCTTGGAACGTGTCCCTGCGGATGGGAGTTAGGGTGTTCAGTCCCCATGGGGGCTGGCCGGCTGGGGAGGGACCAGGGGAGGGCTCTCAGGTGTGTCTGGCCCTCTGGCCCAGTCCCCATCAGCTGGACCCCAGCAGCAACCTAATCTGCCAGTCAGAGTGTCTGCCCCCTGGTGGTCAGTGCACGTCATAGCGACTGGTTGAGCAGCCAATCAAAGGTCGGTTGGGCACTTAGCATATTACATTTTTATGATATAGGATTACTAGCTCTTGTTAAACCATTGATTTTTAGAGTGGCAGGGAGGGGGAGAGAGACAGAGAGACAGAGAGACACACTGATGTGAGAGACACAATTGATTGGCTGCCTCCCCCCAGGGGATCAAACCCGAAACCAAGGTATGTGCCCTTGGCCAGAATCAAACCCTTGATGCTTCAGTCCGACACCGGGTAGTGGGGCAGATTACTCGTTCTTAAGACAAGCTGCTTTCTACGCTGTATCCCCCGCCCTCTCCACCCTGCCCCGCCTCACATTGTAGGTTAAGATTTAAGTTTTACTTCATCACATGGAGCCTAAAAGCATTCGATTAGATGCCTATGGCATCCTCCCACCCTAAACATGGAGCAGCCTCCTAGCTTTGCTCTTAAGTGATTGGCTAGTCAAGTGAATGCAGGCTTTCTCCTCCAAGCAGACGCCCTCCAGGAACCTCTGTGACTTAGTCAGGTGAGTCATTTTTCTGCCCCCACATGAACGAATGCAGAACTTGACATAAACGGCGTGTGAACCCTCACCATGCTGGCTGCCACCGGAAGCTCACCTTTCCTTGGGGTCCTTGATGTAGGTGTCAATGAGGAGGCTGTACATCTCCGAGTGGATGTTCTCCATGGCGATTTGGAAGCCGTAGAAACAGCGGGCCTCCGTGATCTGAACTTCTTGGCTAAACCGCTCCACCTAGTGGCGGACACAGGAAATGCAGCGTGAAGAACTACCGGCCAGTTTGGTCGGACAATGGACTCATGGACTCGGACAATGGACACGGGGCTGCACCAGCTGCCTTTCCTGTGCCATGTTAAGGTCTGTTTCTCTAGGTCAGTGATGGCGAACCTATGACACGCGAACTCATTTTTTTGGTTGATTTTGCTTTGTTAAATGGCATTTAAATACATAAAATAAATATCAAAAATATGTCTTTGTTTTCCTATGGTTGCAAAGATCATGTGACATGGCACCAGAGTTAAGTTAGGGTTTTTCAAAATGCTGACACGCCGAGCTCAAAAGGTTCGCCATCACTGCTCTATGTAGTTCTTTGTTGTCCTGTGACAAAGCTGGGCATGTCATGTCACCTGTCTGGCCAGCAGACAGAGGACACCTGTTTGTCCGTAAACACCTGGTGAGAACCTGTTACGACCTGACATTGTCTGAGCTTCTCCCACCAGAAGTGGCTGCAAAGTGTGTGATGAGTCAGGAGACGCCGCGTAAACCTAGCTGACAGACAGCTAGCCATTCGGAATGGGGACACTTAGGAGACGAGGGACAGGGAATGTATTCTCCCTCGTCTCGGAGGGGGTGCAAGCAGACTTTGGGGGACGGGCCACTCACCAGGTTCTCATTGACGATGCCATCGCTCGCCGCAAAGAAGGCCAGGACGTGCGAAATGAAGTACCTCTCGTCCGACTTCAGGGCTTCCCAGTGCTGCAGGTCCTTGGAGAGGTCCACCTGGCGCCGGAGGTCACAGGGGGTCAACACGCAGGGTCTCCTGCGCCCCAACAATTCTCCACCTTCCTGCCCCCATCGGGCCATAGACCCCCCCTGGGGTGGGGGTCCCTTGCCACTTAGAATATGGACCCGCCTGGGCAGCCATCCCCAAGGGCAGTGATGGCAAACCTATGCCTCTGACATGCGAACTCATTTTTTTGGTTGATTTTTCTTTGTTAAATGGCATTTAAACATATGAAATAAATATCAAAAATATAAGTCTTTGTTTTACTATGGTTGCAAATATCAAAAAATTTCTATATGTGACACGGCACCAGAGTTAAGTTAGGTTTTTCAAAATGCTGACACGCCGAGCTCAGAAGGTTCGCTGTCACTGCCCAAGGGGAAGAGCCAAGTGCGTCCCCCACAGGCTGCCGCCGCCACTGCGGGTCTTTGTCTAGAGCTGGGGGCGATGCCTAAGCTTTCCCCGAAGCGCCCCAGGGCTCTGGGCCCCATTACCTCCTCGGCGGTCCAAAAGGAGGCCTCGGCCTTCTTGTACATCTGCCAGATGTCGTGGTACTCGATGGGGAAGACCACGAAGCGGCGGGGGTTTTCTCGCAGCAGCGGCTCCTCCTGCGCACCCGGGGCGGGGACCGGCGTTTTCTGTCGGGGGCGATGGGAAGGATGATGAATGGCCCAGGATGCGGCGAACCACATGAACACATAAGTGGGACCCCGTCGCCTAGGCCTTCCACCTTCCCCGCCCGGGGCCGGTCCAAACCCGGCAACTTCATGTGGTTCGCTCGCTGTGTCGGGGTCAGGGGTCCCCACAGGTCCCCTCCCTGAGCCCCGCAGGAACCGGAGCGAGGACGGTTGCTCACTTAGGCGGGAAAGGAAGAGCGGGAACAAGCATTGTGGGCGGCCTTAGCGCCAAGAGCCAAGGCGCCGCCTACCGCCCACTCGCGCACCCAGGCACCGCCGACCGCCGACCCCCGCCCGCCCCGGCCCCGGCCCCGGCCCCGCTCACCGGCTCCGCCGGCTCCTGGAAGATCCTCCGCGCGGTCTTGCTGGCCAGCACGCGAGTGCCATTGAGGCTCGGGGGCTGCGGAGAGACGCGCGGTGAGGGGCAGCCCCGGCCCCCCGACCCCCGGCCCCCACCCGGCCCGGCCCTCGCGTCCGGCTCACCGTGTTCTCCTTGTCCGCCAGGCTGAGCCCCTTCAGGGGCGAGAGCTTCAGCTGCTGCGGGTCCGCGAGCGGGGCGAGCGGGGCGAGCGGGCGGCGGACGGAGAGCATGGTGCAGGCGGCGGCGGCGGCGAAGGTGGCGAGCAGGGAGCACAGGTGAGGCAGCGCGCGGACTCCGAGCCCCGGCGCGCGCCTGGCTTTTAAAATCCCGCGGAATGAGC